>NW_022589707.1:18181528-18453902 GCF_004348235.1 Phoca vitulina
TTTATTTATTTGACAGAGAGAGACACAGTGAGAGACGGAACACAAGCAGGGGGAGTGGGAGAGGGAGAAGCAGGCTTCCCGCCGAGCAGGGAGCCCGATGCGGGGTTCAATCCCAGGACCCTGGGATCATGACCTGAGCCGAAGGCAGACGCTTAACGACTGAGCCACCCAGGTGCCCCAAAGCACTTTCAATAGACCCTTCCTTTAAAGATATTTTTGAATGTGAATCTTCCCCCCCTTTTTTTTTTCATTCTTTTATTCATTGTTTCTACCTGTCCTTCCTTCTGCTCCCTTACTTCCTATCTTCCTCCCTCTCTCCCTTCTTTCTTTGTCTCTCTTTTTCTATTTCTATTTTCTATTTTCTATTTCTTCCTCTTGGCTCCTTGAATCATGACACGGGCTCATTACTGATCTATGCAAGGTCCACTTTCATTTATTTAGTTGGTTAGTTATTTGGTTATTTCAAAGAATGTAATAAGCACCTATGAAAATACTCCCCTTCTCCCAAAAGCTAGCCCAAAAGCTAGGATTTTAGGAAAAAGCTATATTCCCATCACTAACCTATCACCCTGCCCTTCCTGAACAATCAGTATTTCTATTTTTTAAAAACAGATTTGGGGGGCGCCTGGGTGGCTCAGTCGTTAAGCATCTGCCTTTGGCTCAGGTCATGATTCCAGGGTCCTGGGATCAAGCCCGGCATCCGGCTCCCTGCTCCGCGGGAAGCCTGCTTCTCCCTCACCCACTCCCCTGCTTGTGTTGCCTCTCTCACTGTCTCTCTCTCTGTCAAATAAATAAATAAAATCTTAAAAAAAATAAAATTATAAAACAGATTTGCCTTGCATGTTTATTCCCCCAAAACACAAAATTTTAAAAATTTTAATCATTTATACCTTTGTGAAATGGTACTTACTTTTTCCACTCAATATTATTTTGCTACAATCCATTCATATTTATGGCTGTCTCTGTAGTTCATTCATTTGACTTGCAGTATAATATCCCACTGTGTGAACACTCCACATACCACAATTCATTCATTCTCTTGAGGGTGTCTGGGATGATTCCAGGTGAGTTCTACAAAACATTCAAGGAAGATTTTATTACAATTTTATACAAACTCTTGCAGAGAATGGAAAAAGAGGGAATATTATCCCAAGGTATTCTCTGCAACCAATATAACCCTGAAATCAAACCAAAAAGGAAATGCTAAGAAAGAAAAATTACAGATCCACCTCACTCATGAGTATGAATGTAAAGACTAAACAAAATATTAGCTGATTGAATTCAACAGTGCAAAAGAAAAAAATTGAAATCAAGTTAGATCTTTGCCAAGCTTCCATGACATAATATTGAAAATGTATAGATGTAGTTCATTACAGTAACAAATTAAAAGAAAAAAAAAGATTATCTCAAAAGACACACAAAAGACATTGCTAACATTAAAAATGTATTCATGATAAAAAATACTAGTACATTTAGAATGTAACGAGCTTTTCTAAAGTGGTAAGAAGCACCTATAAAATGCCTAGATCAAATATAATCCTAAATGAGGAATGTGAGCAATATTCTTTAAAACTTAGGAGAAGTACAAGGATATCCACTATTACCACGTCATGTCAAAATTGTATTGTGGATACCAGATAGTGCAATAAGGAAAAGGTGGGGAAGATTGGAAGTGTAAGAATTGTTAAGGGGAAAGTGAAATTATAACTATTTGTAGATAACATGATTCTTTACATAGCAATTTTTTAAAAATTTAGGCATAAATCCTTAAGTATAAAAACAGAATTTTTTGAGGGTTTTTCAACCTTAAAACTATTTTGAACACTTGGAAATGGATGATTTTTTATCATAGGTGGCTGTCCTGTGAATTGTAGGATGTTTAGCAGCCCCGCCGGCTTCTTCCACCCGTCACCAGTAGTCCTTCTTCTCCAACTGCAACAACCAAAAATGTCTCCAGACATTGCCAAATATCCCCTAGGGGACAGAATTACCCCTGGAGTAGATATGAGACTAATAGAGAAAAAAAATCAACTGCATTCTATATACTGGCAGCAGAGTAGTAGATAATATAATTTAAGACACCATTTACAGTAGTATCAGAGAATATTAATTACCCAGGAGTAAATCTATAAAAAATGGTTAAGTGCTATGAAAAGGAAATTCTAAGGCTATATTAAAACTTACAGAGGCAGACCTAAATGACTGAGGCACAACTCATGCTCATGGATAGGAAGATGTTATAAAGATATTACATATTCCCCACTGATTTCTAGATTCCATATAGTTTCCAATAATCTAAACAGGATTGTTCGTGGAACTTAAGATGGTTCTAAATTGTATACAGAAGGGAGAAGTCAGAAGACTTCTGAGAAGAAAGAATAGGGAGTGCAGACTTGCCATACCAGTATCAGTCTTATTATGAAACTTTAGGGGCATCTGGTGGCTCAGTCGGTTAAGTGTCTGACTCTTGGTTTTGACTCAGGTCATGATCTCAGGTTTGTGAGATCGAGCCACAAGGCAGACTCCACATTCAGCATGCTTGAAGATTCTCTCTCCCTCTCCCTCTGCCCCTCCCTACCCACACTCTCAAATAAATAAATCTCTAAAAAGTGCAAATGTTAAAAACAAAATTTTTAAATAGTAACCATTCTTTTTTTTTTTTTTTTTGAGAGAGAGAGAGAGAGAGAAAGCAAACATGTGGGAGAGGGAGAGAGAGAATCTTAAGCAAGCTCCACACCCAGCACTGAGCCTGATGCGGGGCTAGATCTCAGGACCCTGAGATCATGACCTGAGCCAAAATCAAGAGTCAGATTCTTAACTGATTGAGCCACCCAGACCCCCCTCTTAGTAAGCATTCTTATAAAAATTAATAAATTGACAATTTTAAATCTAGATGGCAAAGCGTCTTTCTTTTCCATCAACACATTGGACTAGACAGTCAGAGACCTCCTCCTAGTGCCGCAAATTTGAACAGGCAGGAATATATGTACTCACATACTTCTCTTTCATAAATGTATTCATTACTGTTAGAGAGATAATGATTAATTAATAGCATAATGGAAGTTATGTGTGTGTATATATATATATATATATATATATACATATATATATGATATTGATTAAATATTCCCCAAAAGAAACAATAAAAGGCTTAAGTTGCTCAAGATAAAGAAAGGTTTTCTGCTAGTGAATGAAAATATACTGAATTCAGAGTATTGCAAAACACTTAGGTTTGTTTCCAAATTCCTCTTAAGATGTATTAATCTTGCCTAATTATTACATGATCTTTTCCATTTTTTTTTCCTTTAATCAAACATTTGATATTTTAGTAGTCTCTCTGGTCACTTTTCTTATAAGAGATTTTATTTAAACTTCCTAATTCATCTGCTTCCCTGAGATGAGTATCACTAAATGATAGATCTTTTCTTATTTTGAAAGTTCAATCAGCTTATTTGAATACTATCAAAGCAATTATAGGTAGTATTTTTATTTCTGAAATAGTGTTCATTAATGATAATGACACTTTGCAGTCTTAAAGCACCTTTAATGCAAGGATCATAAAGACATTTCTACAAGAGAAAGTACTACTGTCAGTTGAATTTCTTAATGGAAAAATCAAGAAGGAGGGTTTGGCTGAGAGAATTAGAAATGCCATTCAACTACACTTTTTGTCCTATTTATTTCATACACCAAAACAATTAGCTAAAGAAAATCATTTTCAACACAAAAAAATGTAAAAATAGGCACATATTTTTGATACTTTTACATTTAGTTTTTATGAAAACATCCAATTGAGTGAGTACTTTAATCAAGGTAAATGAGTGAAATTCTGGAGTATGGTTACAGTGAAATTCTGTAGTATGGTTACACATTCTGGATTCCACCTTTATATATTACACATGTGGATAGCAATAATCAATATCAACTCTAAAGGAGAATCTGAAAGCAGTTACTGATCCATGCCAATAGCTTTCATATTCAGTTGTAAAACTCTGTATTATTCTTAAAGCTTTATACAGTGATATGAAATGAAGCATTTATTTTTCACATTTAACATAATTTTAGTTATTCATTTAATAACGATTGATAACCCACTTTTCTAGAAATGGTGTTATTATAATTGTCTGCTATAAGAAGTAGACTCACAAGCTATAATGGCTCAAAAAGAATAGAAATTTGTTTTTTACTCAGGTAATAGTACCAGATGAATGGATGGGTGAACCAGTTACTAGCACAGACCTCCTCCAAACACACACAGGAATCCAGGCTGATGCAAGCTCTGCCATCTTTAACATGTAGCTTCCCCAGTTACCCAGCATGGTATTTCCATTCTAGCCAATCAGAGGACAAAATGATCATGGACAACCACTCAAGAGGCTTTTAATGAGGGGCCAGAAGTATCACTTGTGTTCACGTTCCATTGACTGGTGCTAATCATTTGGCCACCCCTAACTATGGGGAAGATTGGAAATGTAGCCAAGCTATCTGTCCAAGAAAAAGAGAGAATGGATTTGGATGATCAGCCAACAGTCTGACTTTGGTGGATCCACACCTTTTTAGGGGAGAAACTAGTGAAGGGGGTTCAGTTTAGTTGAAGCGGAGGTCAGAAGAGTTCAGTCCAGTTGGAATTGAAATGGAGATCAGAAGGATTCAGCAGTGGATTTCTCCAACCTGCTGAAATAGTTTGTCTTTTAGACCTGTGCCGTTTGATATGGATCGCTACTGAGCACTTGAAATACTAGTCTGAATTGGAATGATCCATAGGTATAAGTTATAAACAGGGTTTTGAAGATTTAGAATAGAAAAAAATGTAAAATACCTCATTAATATTCTTTATATTGGTTACATTTTGATGTCATACTACTTTGCATATATTGGGTTACACAAAATGTATTGCTAAAAATAATTGCATCATTTTTCTTTTACTTCTTTTTAAACTTCTTTAAAGAACAGCTTTAGGGGCACCTGGGTGGTGCAGTCAGTTAAGTGTCCGACTCTTGGTTTTGGGCTCAGGTCCTGATCTCAGGATCGTGAGATCAAGTCTGGCGTTGGGCTCCATGCTTAGCGTGGAGTCTGCTTGAGGTTCTCTCTCCCTCTCCCTCTTGTCCTCCACTCGTGCTCTTTCTCTCTCTCTAAGATAAATAAATAAATCTTTAAACTTTAGAACAGCTTTAGAGTTCCGGAAACACTGGGCGGAGAGTACAGATGGTTCTCATATTTCAATACACCATTTCTCCAATTATTAACATTTTGTATTAGTTTAGTACATTTGTTATAATTAATAAACCAATAATGATACATTGTTATTAAAGTCCATAACTTACATTCATTCTTTCCATTTTACAATTAGATATGGGGTTTTAACTTAGTTTTGACTTTATTGAATGGATGGACAGTTGCTAGCTGACTACTAAGAGGGGAAAGACTGTGAGGAACATATTTGGAAATGAAGAATCAAATGTTGTGTCTAGATGCATTAAGTTTAAGATGATTATCCAACAACCAAATGGAGACACAGGTAGTTGGACAAGTCTGCACTCAGGGCTAGATGTATAAATTTGAGACTCATCAGTGGAGGTATGAGGTTAAATTTCAAATTAAAACGGTATGAAGAGGTAGCAGGAAATAATAGAGTGAGGACAGCTCACTTAAAAAGTTCTGTTTTACTATTAAGGAGAGTGGATAAATGAGGCAATAGGGTCAGTAATAGGATTTGTTCGCTTGCCTTATTTTTTTTTTTAAGATGAGAACTATTAGAACTCATTTGTCAACTGAAGGGAATAATATGGACAGTTTGTTGATGTCCAAGGAGGAAAAGAGAACTGTGAACCTGAGCATGCATGGAGAGTGAGTGAGTGCCTGGGGTCCTTGCACCAGGGGAGGAGTATGCCTGTGACCTGAGGGATGTGTGCATGTGTGCCTTAGCAGGAGGGAGGAGATTAATATGAGAGTACATGCAGGGAGTTGTTAGGGTTTGTGGTGGAGTGATGAGGGAGTTTCTGTGTGCCTGCTGCTTTTTCTCAGTGAGAAACGATGAGACAAGCTGAAGTGATGGGGGAGGCAGGTATTGGGTATGTGAGGCCTGACACAGTCAGTCATCCAGAGTGGGGAGGTGGACCCGTTGGGAAAGTGTGGAAGGATTCCAGAGCCAGTGTTGACCACACACTTGATATCTGAGGTCATGAATTGAAAGTAAGACCAGCCAGCAGGTTGGCACTAGATGAAGCAAGGGAGGTGCCTAGTGTACGGAACTTAGGGGGGCACCCACTCTCATAGTCCTGCCCGGGGCACCTCACCCGCCTCAGGGTAGTCCCGGCCCTGCCAGACATTAAAGTTTTAGGATTATCTCAAACAATATTCAGCTGCTTGAATATAGGCAAAGAAAATATACAGTTGAGTTCAAGCATGATTGTGATTTGGCAGAGGAATAAAATTGGTTGGAGGGAAGGGGCCCCTGGGTGACTCAGTCAGTTAAGCGTCTGCCTTCAGCTCAGGCCATGATCCCAGCGTCCTGGGATCGAGCCCCGCATTGGGCTCCCTGTTCTGCAGGAAGCCTGCTTCTCCCTCTTCTACTCCCCCTGCTTGTGTTCCCTCTCTCGCTGTGTCTCTCTCTGTCAAATAAATAAATAAAATCTTAAAAAAAAATTGGTTGGAGGGAGATCATAGAACCCAAGCAAGAACAGGAAGGAAGAGGAACTATCATGGGGATGAAGTATAATGACCAACTGGGGGTGATAAATGAATCAATAAATTTAGGGGATCATAGAAATTGTTGCAGTGGAGGCAGAAGGTGGTCTCCAGAGAGTAAAATTTGGGAGATGATATAGTTCCTGGAAAGGACTGCTTTTCGAGTATGCTCATGGTAGTGAGTGGTGAGATGCCTGAGAGGGTTGATAATGGGAAGTGAAGAAGTCGGCCAATGCAGAGGCCAGGATGTTGAATCATCCAGGTGGATGGTGAAGCCACCAAGCATAATAGGACTAGGGATGGAGAAGCATTCAGAGTCAGATGCTCAAGTCTTCCATGAACAAAGGCTGACTGATATATGTAAGAGTAATCTGATTCCTAAATAATCAAACTATAATATGAGTCTAATTCAAAGATATAGTTCCGTTTATTGATTGTAATAAATACTTGATAAAATAAATTGGATAAGGAAAAGGTGAGCATGAATAATTGAAATTCTGTTGAAAATTGCTATTTCCTGTGACATTTTGGTCAATGACTTAAGTCCAATATATTCATTCTTTTAAGGGTGCCTAAGATTGCTATACCAACTGATTTCATTTTTAGCTTTCTCATTTTTTTCCTGCTTACCCAGTAGTGCGGGTCGTTATGAGAAAGAAAACGGATAAAGTTTTGTAGCAAGAGGGAAGAAGGAAAGTAATAAACATGACGATAAACTGAGTGGCTTACACTTATAAATATATTTATAATATTTGCTCATAAAGGCGAGTGAATTATTCTTGCATTGCTTTTTGCATTGTGGAAATAAGATCACAGGAGCATTAAGTGTAGGCAAAGGAACGAATGATGACGATGATGGTTTTCCTTTTATTGCACCCCTATCGTGTGCCAGCCACGCATTAAGTGCTTTATATACATCATCTCTTGTGACCCTCAGAATAGCCCAGGGAGGTTGTGGTTCTTATGCACGCCTGACAGTTGAGAAAACAGATTAATGAGGGTGACTTGCCCAGATCACGCAGGTAATTGGCAGAGCCAGAAATCAAATTCAGTCCCTGAATCCCAAGCCCATACTCTTCCCCAGAACAATGTTCGACAGAGCCAAACATTTGCAAATAAAATCTTCATTGGATGTATCATTTTTTCCTACAAAACATGTTGAAGTGCTTGATATACTTAGGAATAAAAATACAGTTTTTCCAATGGATTTCTTATTGAAGAGAAAATATTCAAGGAGTTATATAGACTCTGAGAGCAGTACCTGACGAGTGTAAGTTACATCAGAGCCCCACATTGTTTGTTTCCATTTCTCCACTAGTGCACATCAATTAAAAAGTTTTTTAAAAAAATTAAAGTACTTCAAAATTTCTAAAATAAATAAGTCTAGGAGATAAAGTCTAGGGGAGATCTATCTATCTATCTATGCATATATATATACATGTATATATACATATATATATTTCTTAACCTGTGTTGTGAGTAAATCATAATAAAGTGATGGATATTTTGAGACATTTATCATTTAAAATTTTTTTCTGGACAAAATGCCACTCAGTTACATTTTTCAGTGGTGGCCAGATTCATACAAAGGATATTTTAAATTTCTACTTGTAGAAATCAGTAAACAGCATGGCCTCTCGTGGCTATTCAAGGCTGTTCTTAGTTACATAGACCACAGAACCAGGGCAATCATTTGAGATGAGCCAATGTGTAATGGAGTCATTCTTCCTGTGAAAGGGTTGAAGTAATTCAACTGCAAGCCTATCCCAAGAGCAGAAATCAGATTAGTAAAGTAAGTTGCAAGAGTGGTTTCTAACATCACACTGATAACAGTGTGAAAGGGATTCTGAAGGTCCCTTCATTTGTGAATAAAAAAGATGAGAGGTGACATAAATGCAGTTCATAATGTTCTGAAGACAGTGAGTATGGATTTACTTGGGATCATTAATGAGTGCCTGATTTATGCTTTACTGCAATTTATTGATTGTTCCCTCAGTATGGAGCACTGTCTTTGGTTCAGTGCCTACAAAGATTAGAGATACACTCTGCCTTTATTAAGGAGACCTCCTTTGTGAGGAAAGCAAAGGGTCCACCCAGTGTTGAGCACATAATAGGCTCTCAATCAATATCTGTTGAATAAATGTTTTGACCCGGTATGGGGATGAATAATAAAAGTGTGTGGAGTGTAGAGAGTGCTATGATAGAGTAGGGTAGGGTGCAAAGAGGGGCTTGGGCTCCTGCTCTGGGTTTAGAAGATCAAGTTTCTTTAGGTGCGACCTTTGAGTCACATCTTAGAAGGAATTACATAGAGAAGAAGGGTTAGGAGGAAGGCAGAAGTGAATTTATGGGTAAGAACAGGTGCAAAGACAGGATGGTAAGAAAGAGCATGACGAATTTAAAGAACTGGATTTTAGGTATAGGTGGCATTGTGTTGAAAGAGGAGAAGGAAGATTAGTGAGGGCGACTTGAGGAAAGCCATAGATGCTCACTGAGAAGTTCTTATATTTTCATACAGACATTGGAATTCAAACACAGCATTGCCATAAAACAATAAAGGAAATAATAGTTAATACTTATATAATGCTTACTGTGTACTAAACGTTTTACATATTTTAATTCATTTAATCTTCACATATCCATCCTAGGTAGGAACTACTATTAGCCCATTTTAAAAATGAGACACGTGAAGTATAGGGAAGTTAAGTAACTGACCCAAGGTCATACATCTAATAAGTGACAGCGCTGGGGTTTGCACTCAGTGATCTGGCTCCAGAACCCACACTCCTAGCCACTTGAGTATACTGCCTCTTAAGACAATGTCAAGTGTAGTGTAAATTACTGTCAATAATGATATTTGAAGTATTTCAGTTGAAGAATTATTATTTTTGTGATAATACATCTCTTGCTCGCTTGCTTTCCAATAAACTTTCTCAAGTTGGAGAACAGAGATGTAAAAATACCTGGAACACTAGGAATTCTATGTAACTCAGAGCACATTAACGAGAATGTGTTACGTGAGTGGCATTCTTCCAACTTAGGTATCATCGTGGTAAAAAAGATTGAGACTGCTCTTGTAGGAGATAAGAGATCATTCAGTAAGGGATGTAACATTGGAGATTTTAGTTAGAGAAATTAAATATTCCTTTATTCATGAAGAAGATCACATCATAAGTTTTCAAGTGGTATATAAATGTTGGGAATTGTTGATGATGTTAATATGAAATTCATAGTGGATATGTATTTTTTTTCTATCCAGGAATCTTTCCCATTTGAATTTCCATAATCCCTTGTCTAGATATCACTTAAAGAATTTTCAACACCCTATCTATTACTCTGCATTGGTGTGTACTGGAAATACTTATGGGGTGAATAATAATCACCATAATAATATCTAACTACCCCATGCATTGTTCTGTGCACTTGATAGCTATTTGTTCATTTAATTCTTATAAAAACCCTATGAGAAAAGTGTCATTATTATCTCCATTTTTTAGGGGCGCCTGGGTGGCTCAGTCGTTAAGCGTCTGCCTTCAGCTCAGGTCATGATCCCAGCGTCCTGGGATCGAGCCCCGCATCGGGCTCCCTGCTCAGCGGGAGGCCTGCTTCTCCCTCTCCCATTCCCCCTGCTTGGGTTCCCTCTCTCGCTGTGTCTCTCTCTGTCAAATAAATAAATAAAATCTTAAAAAAAATATATTATCTCCATTTTTCAGATGAGGAAACTAGCATTTAAAGGTTAACCTGCTCGAGGTAACTAGGAGTTCGGTTTTGGTCAGGTATGGCAAATGGGTTTCCACTTGAGCGTTTACAGAGTAGCTCACATAGTACCAGTTGATTGGAGTCCTCTTATTTGATTCCCCAATTCCTCATTTCTTTCTTGATTTATGTATAAAGTCATTTTCCATATGGATTAATAATAATGACTTAAATGCATATGACTCTTCTAGGACTTCAAAACATGTCTATATTCATTGTTAAGTCCCTACATGACAAGTGAATACAAAGAGACATACACAAGTTGTGGAAATAAATGGGAAGTGAAGTTAGCATGGCCATGTGGGTCTTGACTCTCAGACAGTGCTCTTTCCTTCCTGCTGTGCTGTCTTTTGTGGCCTTAGTAGTCTTTGCAGATGCCAGGTATCTATGGTCTCATTAGAGACTTCACACTATGTCCAAATCTTAGAAAGATTCCAGAGAACAGAGGAAATTAGACATCTCTGCATTAAATACTTGGAAAGCACCCTTATTGCTACTATGTGATTGTGATCCTATTTATTTGCAAGTTATTGTCTTAAGTCATCCATTTTGTTTGATAAATTAAATGCTTTAGAATTGTGTGATTATTGGTATTGGTTAAAAACTCTGCAAGTAGAATAAAGAACTCATTATAAAATAAAATTATAAAATGGACATATATAACTATCTGTAGTATATATTTGGGGAGAGTACAATAGGAAAAGAGATAGCAAGGAGGAGACACTTTCTAGCACAGTATGGAAATTAAATCCAATATGCTGCGACAAGAAATTCAGGGGAGGGGGCCTGCAGAGAAAAGATAGACACGAAGAAAAGGGATTGATGTCAGGTGAATTTGTCGAGATAGCACAGAGTCATCCAACAAGATGAAGCGGGGGAAGGGAGAAGCTGAGGGCTGTTAGAGAACAGGAAGGCTCTTCAGATAGTGAGGCTCCATGCAACAAGTAAACATTGGGGTAGTGATCCCTTTCTACTCTTAAAACCTGTGATTCTGCAACAGTTAATAAGAGGGCAAGTAAAAGTGAGCAGAAGCTATGAAGAGAAAAGAGAAAAGCTGAAAGCTTCTTAGAGAAATGGAAGTTTAGAAAATACTGCATTTCTGGCATTTCTTGCATCTTGCTGCCCTGCCCCAGTGAACTAGGGGAAATTTTATGACCTGAGCAGAGTTGGGACTTCCCAGTGATTGCTGTCTTGCCCATTGGGAGGGTCCCAACAGTGGTCCACATTGATATACTCGTGGGCAGAGGTAGCAGAAGCAGGGGCTGAGAAGAGAAATTGAAGAGGGAACTGCTTTAGAGTGGAGTTCAAGTCCAAATAAAGCCAAACCCGAGGGAATGTGGCTAGGACGGTCTCCTGCTGGATTTTGAGTTGCTGTTTGTAGTTCATACATATTCTGCAGGAGGTGTTATACTTCAAGACATTTACACTCGTCGCTAGTGACTGTCACTCTCTGTAGCCAGGATGGAATATTCAGCCTATCACCTTCTATTTATTTAACTGTTATGTACATTGCCTAACTTGGATACTCACCATATACTTTCTAATGTGCATAATAAAGCATGTCTTCTTCCTATATGTATGTCTGGGCTTCTTTTCGTGTAGAAGATATTATGCTATCAAGAATGACCTTGTATAGATTGCAATCTTCATAACTCTTACTACACACAATATGTTTTTATCTACCATTCTTTCTTAGAGAAAAATAAGCTCAGTAGCTCTCTTACTAAAGCTTTATTAACATTGTTTTCTAAACATTTATAGGTAGTGCTGGGACACCTGTCACTTTTAATGAAAACGGAGATGCTCCTGGACGTTATGATATCTTTCAGTATCAAATAACCAACAAAAGTGCAGAATACAAAATCATTGGGCACTGGACCAATCAGCTTCACCTAAAAGTAAGTATCAATATAATTTTACATTAATGTATGTAGTTCTCAAGGAGAAATGCTTTATTTTTAAGTTTATAATACAAGTTTTGTTAGAATTGTCTTGTAATTATGTTTTTAAAAAATGTATGATTTTATCCTTTCTTCAACTTTAAAATGTTATGGAAAATCTCAAATGTCTATAGAGAAATCTGATATCTGGAGGGATTTAATGAAAGACCTCATTTCCTTTTAAGTGACTGCATTGTATTTAGGGAAGTTTGGCCCTTTTCTGAAAGTCTCACTTGTTTAAGTGTTGGTACACTGTGTGTGTGTGTGTGTGTGCGTGTGTGTGTGTGCGTGTGTGTGTGTTGTGGGGGAGGAATGGCAGTGTGCCACGAATGATTAAATTTAGGCTTAAAAATAAGTGTATTTCACCTTTGCCATCTCATAAATTGAGACCTTATGCCTACATCTAATTGATGGAAGTGAATCATGATCTGTATTTACATTACCTCTTTGAATCGCAACACTAGAGAAAGTTAATGTACCCAAAAGTGATGTTCAGATCATTTAACAGCTTTAGGGCTAACTGCTGTCCCTGTCTACCCGGGTTGTCATCAAGGCCCAAGACCCACAGATCTTGCCATTCCTAGAAGTAAATGGCCATGTGAGGAAAACTTGGAAAGCCTAGCCTGAGTGGGGTCCCAGGGCCTGGGGGTGGTGCCAAAGGTGGGCATTTGCCTGCCTTGGTGTCACCAACATGGAGGGCTCAGCCTCCTCCTACAGGGTCTGGCATGTAGGATGGCTGTGGGGTAGAAGAGCTTCATCAAATGTGCCTGGCTGGTGGCAGCCCTCTCGAGGGGCTCTTCTAGAGAAAGGGTCTGTGGGGACATTGCAGAGAGCTATGTGGTACTGGCTCCAATTATAAGGGGCTCTGGAGCAGGAAGTTGATCCTGAACCTGAGGGTTAAGGGAGGCCCAGAAAGGGAGCAGGACTGTCAATGGCTATATGGGGAAGGTGTAGGGGTGGTTGGAGCAGCATCAGCTTATCACTAGATAAGGAATGATTGCACCTTTCAACAGCCCATGGTGTGGTATCAGTGCACACTGGCTTCGTCCAGCATAGAGAAATAAAGAGCGTGCCCTGTAGTCTCAGCTAAGGATTGGAGTTCATTCATTGCGCACGTCTTCGATAAATTGTAAAATAGGACTATTTACAGGAACTGAGGGGCCGAGGAGTTGCTCGTTGCAACAGCATGTTTCCTCTGTAGGCAGGAAGGTGCTTTTAAATGCTTCAAATAAACTAGAAACATATCCATTTACTGTCCTATGATTCTAATGTCTATTTCATTCTCTCCTACAATGAAAGTATCTCCTCTTCTTGATTCTCAAAGCCGTCACAACGCTGTGCATCACAACACTGTGAGAATTGAGTTTATTTCCTAAATAAATAATTAAGTTCATTTCCTAGCCATACCTTATCCTAGCTAGAAGGTAAAAAAGGCTTACGACATACAGGAGGGTGGAGATCATTCTTGTCTGTGTGTGTATAGCACTTGTACCTGTGCTTTCTTGTGTTTGAACCCACTTAAAAGACATCGGTTTGGTATTTTTAATACCTTTTTCACTTTCTGTATCTCCCAATATAGTGGTATGCTTATGCAGCATCAACCACCAAAGTTTTCAACAAGGAAGCAGATGATGAGAAATAATAAAATTGGAATATTTATGATCTGTCTTTGAAATGACTTCCTGATAATTATCACACTTCTGCATTCAATAATGTGCCAAGACAGCTAATATTTCCAACTATTGTTGTGCTTTGTAAGACCACAGATCTACAGTTTACTACATGTAGCAGCCTCAGGAAATCTTATCTATTGTTCTGCAACCCAAACTGACATTCATCGAAGCATTGTTTTGATAACTCTACAGGTTGTTAATGCCAATCTGAAAATCAAGAGCTTTGTGGCAAAAGCCCTTTGAAAGTGGACCTATGTGGAATAACATAATTAAACATGACAAAGAAAATTTGTAAGGGTTAAAAGAGGGAAGCTACTTTTTATCTGATGTTTATAAATGCCAAATTGCCTATTATATTCTTATGATTAAGGATATACCTAACAAAATTCAATGGTTTAAAAATATGTGCACTGGGGCGCCTGGGGGCTCAGTCGTTAAGCGTCTGCCTTCGGCTCAGGTCATGATCCCAGGGTCCTGGGATCGAGCCCCGCATCGGGCTCCCTGCTCTGTGGGAGGCCTGCTTCTCCCTCTCCCACTCCCCCTGCTTGTGTTCCCTCTCTTGCTGTGTTTCTCTCTGTCAAAAAAAAAAAAATCTTTAAAAATATGTGCACTAATATATAATATTAAGATACCTAAAATATTTATACATACAAGTACATACACACACATCTGTCTACGTGCATGATATATTTATTCTAAAACTTCATGTTGAATCTCAAGCTGCTCTTTTATGTACATTTAACGGTGCATGAAAGTTTTCTGTTTATTATTGTGTTATTGTTCATAAAATATATCAAAGCAATTTGTAAGAATTATTTCTCATGCATGATTATGACCATTTGTAACTAGATAGTAGTGCCAGCCTTTACTGAAACAGAGAGAATGTATCTCTCAGGAGAAAAGTAAGTGAATTAGACTGGGGGGAGAGACTGTAAGTCAAGAGTTGGCTTCTGGAGCCTAGCGGGACAAATTGTTTCTCCTTGGATCAGTGACCTGGTTGAAGGTCATCTGTATGAAGGAGTACAGGATGCTTGGAAGAATAAATAAATATTTAATAAATATTAAAGTTCTGCTTAGATAGTAGTCAAGGCACAGAACAAATGCTTTGCTTCATTCAGTTTTATCATCTGTAAAATGGAAATATTAGCAGCACCCATCTTATATGGTTGTAATAAGAATTAGATGAAACAATACAATAAACATTTAGTCCAGGACTTGGAACACATGAAATCCATAGACATTACCTATTACTAATCCAGTATCTCGTGATTCTATGTGGCCAGTGGGAGAGCTGATAATCCATGTGGTGAGTAGAGCACTACTTATTAGAGAGGCACTTGGATTTTCTTTAGAAAGTTCTGAGAGAATCTCTTCATTAAAATGCTGACCATTAGTCTCCATCATCCACTCTTTCTGCCTGTCTTTAATATTGGCCTGAATACTTCAGAAAAATCTGTCTACACTTAAAAAGCAACCTTTATGAGATGATGGACTCTGAAAAACAAACTGGGGGTTCTGGAGGGGAGGGGGGTGGGAGGATGGGTTAGCCTGGTGATGGGTATTGAGGAGGGCACGTTCTGCATGGAGCACTGGGTGTTATGCACAAACAATGAATCATGGAACACTATATCCAAAACTAATGATGTAATGTATGGGGATTAACATAACAATAAAAAAATTAATTAAAAAAAAAGCAACCTTTATGTAAGACAAATACAAACTTTCTTTTTTATATGGTAGCATATGGCTAGGTATTATCAGCTAGGCAGTTATTTTTCGAATGGATTGGATAAATTCATTCTGTGCACATACTCAGTGCTAAATTTTGAGACAAGACTGAGTGAGTGGTTCTCAGGGTGCTCACAGACTGGAAGGATAGACCAGCACTCAAACCAACAATGCTAGCACAGGTGCACTGAGCAAGGGGCGTGCGCCCTGTCTTGGCGGCAGCCCAGAGAGAGGTTCCTAATCTGGCCTGACTGCTGAAGACAGCTGTGTTGCGGGACAGGGGAGGATACTCTCCTCCATGTATTCCATCTCTCCTTAATCTATTAAACCAGATTTTACAATAGATTTTACACTCTCAGCGGTAAGCATTTATCAGCCAGTTATCGGTCTGAATTCTGTGTATTTTCGAAAAGCCGGTTTTTCTGGCTGAACTCAACCATCAGACAATTTTGTACACAGAGAGTGTACAAATAAGCATGTATGAGTGTGACAAATTTGCCCTGCATGTACCTTTAGTGGAGTGAAAGAATTTTTATAACGAGTAGGTTTTTTTTTTTCCTGGAAAATTATGAGGTGTTTTATTTCCTTATTGTTCCAAATATTATAGTTTCTTTTTCTTTATTATGGAACTAACATATGTTCTTAATTTAGCAATTAGAATCAGTTAGTAAAATTGTTTAGTTTGATTTAGGTTTTCTATTCAGTCATCTCTGTCCAGGCATGAAGGGCGTGTTGTCTACTTGAGAGTGAATCTGAACAATTAGGTCTCTCCGTTTTGTGAGGCTGAGTCTCCCAAGAGGCAGGTGGTCCTGATTAGTGATTATAAAACACATTGTAACCTAGAGGTTCAGAGTAAACAGCGGAGCCTGAATTGTGAGAAGAAAGCCATATGCTTCTTTACGTCCGTAGGGAGAAGGTATATGGAGGTTCCTGGATGTACCTAAAATAATGCAGGGCTCACTTTTTTTACTTCCAACCAGAGCTACTTTTTTTTTTTTTTTTTTGGATTATGGTAGGAATGAGGCATATGGTTTTACTTGTCTTATTGTTTTGTTTTCTTCTCTTTTTATTCAAGTAAATAATTTGGAGATAAATAAATGTAGTAAAGGACAGTGGCTTCATAAGTGTCTCAACCACAATTATTAGTGGCACGGTGTCAACTGGGAAGGGTGATTTGAAGGACAAGGGCTTCATTGACCCTGATTTAATTTTGAGCGGGTCACTCCATAGAAGAGAGTAACTCTTGACCAGGTACTGAATCCTGAACCTCAGTTTTCTCATCTGTTAAGTGGGGATAATAAATAGGCTTATTATGAGGACTGAAGACTTAGAATATAGTGGTCAAGAATGATGGGCGCCTGGGTGGTCCAGTCGTTAAGTGTCTGCCTTCAGCTCAGGTCATGATCCCAGGGTCCTGGGATCGAGTCCCACATCAGGCTTCCTGCTCAGCGGGAAGCCTGCTTCTCCCTCTCCCACTCCCCCTCCTTGTGTTCCTGCTCTCGCTATGTCTTTCTCTGTCAAATAAATAAATAAAATCTTAAAAAAAAAAAAAGAATGAGACCTCAGGGGCACCTGGGTGGCTTAGTCAGTTGGGCTTCTGCTTTCAGCTCAGGTCATGATCCCGGGATCCTGGGATCGAGCCCCATGTCGGGCTCCCTGCTCAGCGGGGAGTCTGCTTCTCTCTCTTACTGTCCCTCTGCACTCTCTCTCTCTCTCAAATAAATAAATAAAATCTTAAAAAAAAAAAAAGAATGAGACCTCAAAGTCAGAAAGAAAGATGTTTGAATTCCATCCTTCCATTCATGAGTCTTATGGCCATGGGCATGTCATATTACCTCTTTTAGTCTCAGATCCTTCATCTGCATGAAAACAGTCATGACTGCTTCACAGAATTCATGAGACAATTAAAGGAAATCACATACACAAAGATCCTAGAACATTGCTTGCCCCATATTCAGGGTTAAATGAATATGATAATAATAATTTGTTTCATTTTGTTTTGCCACTGTAACCAACCTATTACTGAGGACCTATAATTTCAATCTAAAATTCCCTATATGCAAAGTCTTTTCTGCCTTTATCTTGATGTTTTGGGTAGGGATTAACCTTAAAAAGAGGTACATGTGCCATGATAACTTATCTGTGCCTATGGAATACACCCAAAATGTTTATTTTGGTATTTAGAAATGGGCTGCAGGCTTTGGGGACAACCAGAAACGAGCAAAATTTCCTCAGTGCCCTCATTTGCCTCATGGGTTTGCTGTTTTGGCTAAACAGCAGCTTTTCCATAATGAAGGATATTGAAATATTCTTGAAGTAAGGATGGATTGAATGAAGTTGGAACAGTGTTTGGGGGAGACTTGACCTTTTATTTATTTGGACTCTAGGAAGTCATGCATTTTTTTTCTCTGACTCAATTTCCCCATTTGCGAAGTTGCCTGCATTTGGAAATGCTCTTTTATATCATGGTCAGTACTTATGAAAGATAGTTCACCCTATGAGGCCAGCATATATAAGCTCTCCCTTTCCCACAAACCACGAATGTGAAGTCAATTCTCTGAGACCTTTTACTATATTCTGACAGAACTTTAAATGCCACAGCAGTTCCTGCCCTTATACTCCATTCTGAAAAGACTATTCTGCTTCCTTTCCTTATAACAAGATGGCTAATTGTCAAAACTGTATTTTGGTTTATTAGGTGTAAATTTATTCTTTTTAAAAGAGCCATTTTTGGGTCAGTAGTTATATCTCTGTTTATGAGAAAATAAGCATTTGGTAAATTCATGTTTTTGACATGTTGAGCAAATGTCAAGGTGATTAAATTTTAACTGTGTTCTTGCTAGCCCAGAGTAGGTGCTCAGTAAGTATATGTTGAATGTCATGAATAGGATGCTGATATTTTCTAAATACTAATTAAATATGGAACAATGATCCAAGATTATTGATTAGGAAGTGGGCTTGTGCACAGATTATTTATTCAATGGCTTCTCCCTGCCAAGCAGAATGCTAAGCTGTTGAGGAGTACAAGGTTCAATAAAATAAACTTCCACATATCAAAAGATTTGCAATTTGGGGTGCCTGAGTGGCTCAGTCTTTGGCTCAGGTCATGATCCCGGGGTCTTGGAATTGAGTCCCGCATCGGGCTCCTTGCTCAGCAGGGAGCCTGCGTCTCCCTCTGCCCCTCCCCCCCATTGTTCACTCTCTCTCTCAAATAAATAAAATCTTTAAAAAAAAAAAGGTTTGCAATTTGTTAAAGGCAACTATATACTTGAATAACTATAATAAAAGCATAATTAGGTACAGATTAAAGAACAAACTAAATTCAGAAGGTATAATGATTACTTCCAACTAGGGTGGCTGGATAAAGCTTCTTGATAGGTGAGATTCAAACTGAATCCTCAGTTACTTTAGTGGCCAGAAAGGGTTGCAAGTGTGCATAGGCCATGGAAAAAGCATCCATCCATCCATCCAAGAATAAAGTTCCTCCAATGTGCCATTGCTGTGTTGGGTGCTGTGATGATACAGAGGTATTTCACATTCAGTCCCTAGGGTCACACCCGAACTAGTAACACTAAGCAGGAACAGAATCCAAGGATATGTCTCTTTCATGAGTCCACAATGCCTCCACCATGTTCCTTTATTCTTGTCTATTTTAAACACACATTCTTATTAGCAAAGTAGGATTAGTGTTCACAAAGGAGCCTATTATGTCTTGGTCTGGAGACCGGGAATTGGGAACTGTTTTGATGCAACTAGTTTGTGATATCCCCATGGAAACAAGTTGGGAAGACCCTAATACTTGGATGGCCTGATGGGAGAAGGCTGACATTTAGAAGACCCCTACCATTTGTTCTCAGAGAAGCACTAATAATTTAGGGCCAAGAACCTATTCTACTTGTCTTTAAATCTTTAACAATTAGCCTAATGTGGGTCTCACTAAATATTCATTGAATAAATTAATGAACTAAAAAATAAAAGCAATGTAATCTTCACAAGGCCATAAAGGTGAGCTGACCCTAAAATACTAATCTGGAGATAAAGTATAACCTAGGCGCACGTGGGGTAAGGGTAGAGCTTGGAGCCATAACAGTAAGCAAGGATGAACTCAGTTATAAAAGCCAGAATGGAGAATCTAGTTCAGGATCCATCTAATCAAGCCCTATAAAAACCAAGGGAAAATCCAAAGTCACACACACGGGAATATATGTATGGGACCCACATTAAGATTCTTCAGGACTTAACTGTTACTATGACCACTGGCTTTTATTCCTGCCACGCCATTTGCAGAGCTTCCTATACCCTGTGGGACCTCAGAGGTGCTTACTGGCTTCTGATACGAACCTTGAAGGAGCAACATCCATTGCTACCTGTCTTGATAGATTCTCTCTGCCTTATCTGTCCATCTACTTGGTTTGAGCCTTGTTCCCTAAGACATTCAAAAGGATTTAATAAGATCCATCTATCATAGCAGGATAAACAAACAAACCCAGTAAGTTAGGAAGAAAGAATAAAGAGAGTTAATAAATTTTAGTTAGTAGTCAAGTTTGATTTCCTCACCAGCAATTATAACCAATAGATTCATCTAGGCTATTCATTTGAGTAAGAATCATGCTGATATTTTAAGAACATACAAAATTATGCCATATAAAAATATAGTTTCCAGAACAAAGTGCCTGCAATGTGCCACTGCTGAGACATTTTAAGAAATACAAATGTATGACATATAAAATGGGTTTAATATGATTAAAAATTGAGATGCTGGATTCAGTTACCTTGATCTCACTGAAGACAGATTCCTGGAGTAATCTAATAGTATCCAAGGAATCTAGTAGCTTATCAGGGAAAATGTAAGTAGAGCATTAAAAAGTCTATTATTATTGATGAAAAATAGGTGAAGTCACAGGTGCTTAATTAGTTATTTTAATAAGTAATTGTGACAGTGACACGGAAAGGGAAATGAAAACTAAAAAATGATAGAGGTCAAATTAGAAAAGGCAGATCAAAGAATATATTGCAACTCAAAGAAGGACATAGCATAGAATACAAAATGCCTCTTTATACCAACACCAAAGAAGGGCAAAGAAAGATGGTGATTCTAGACTTTTATGGGGATAATAAAGTAATAAAAATTATAATAAGTGGTATTTTAATCCTTATTCTAACCTTGGGAGGAGTAAAGTAAGAACAATTTTAACTTGATGAGTAGAATAGAAAAGGTTAAAATAAGGTTATAAATATAAAATGATAATGTAGAATAGAAGAATAACTGGTAAAAAAAGACATTTTTTTATGGTAGATTTACTAAAATATATGTGAATCCTGTATGCCAGGGTACTTTTAAAAAGCTCAATGGACACATCAGTGTTATTTAAAATCTACAACGAACAAGAGAATTACAAGAACTGCGAAGTATTATATACGAATAAAATACATCGCCACCAGCTATAGATAGAGGTCAGTTGCTGGTAAGGGCATGAAATTAAAAAGAATAAAGTTACTGTGTCTGTTGATTGAATCAGAAGTTTAGCATGACATCTTTCCTCAGAAGTTCCACTATTTAAGGAAGGAAAATAGAGCCAGAAGCTGGATCCTCCCCCAAGCCCCTATACCATTTTATTAAGGTTATGGATCCTTATCTCTAAATGAAGTTCTAGAAATGTGCAGTTGTGTATATCTCGGGGGGTTGAGACATAAATCCACAAATAAATGACAGAGGGATATAACAAGGACACATAAAAGTACTAAATTTTACTATTACTTGTTTGCTTTTGTTTGTTCTAAAATCATTTTTAATTAAACTTACTTTGAGATAATTGTAGATTTACATGCAGTTGTAACAAATAATAAAGATCTCATGTCCTCTTTGCCCGTTACCTTGAAAATTATAGTGTGATAGCACAACACAACAAATTGACATTTATACGATCCACCAATTTTATTTAAATCTCAATTTTACTTGTACTCATGTGGTGTGTATGTGTGTGTGTGTTTAGTTCTGTGCAATTTTATTACCTGTGTCGGTCCATGCTTCTACCACTATAGCCAGAGTACAGGACATTTTCATCACCACAAGGATCCCCATGTTGCCCTTTTATTGCCAGATCCACTTCCCTCCCATAAGCCTCCCCCAGTACCTGGCAACAGCCAATGTGTTCTCTATTTCTACAAATTTGTCATTTCAAGAATGTTGTGTAAAAGGAATTATACTGTATGTAATCCTTTGAGTTTAGCTTTTTTCACTCAACATAATTCCCTCATAATCTATCCACATGTGTGTTCCTTTTAGTTGCTCAGTATTATTCCATGGTATGGAAGTACCAAGTTTGTATAACCATTCACCCTTTGAAGGACACCAGCAAAATAATTATGAATAAACCCGCTATGAATATTTGTTGAGAGAGAAACAGGGAAGACTGATGTCTTATCTCAGAACTGAACTAATTCATTTTTATATGACCGTTTTAGAGTTATACTTAACCTTTTAATTCAGAATGCTTTTAGAAAATAAGAAAGAGAACATTATTGCTGTAGCATGCGCCTTACATTTATAACTGGCATAGTGACACCTTGGATGACACCTACTACAATTGCAGCATATTCCCTAAGGAGAAAAAGTTCTTCATTTAAAAGTAAGACCACCTAGGTCTAGCTCCTTTGAACATCAGTCTGTGAAAACAGACCTGCATTCTTGCCTCTCATGCTTCCCCTTTCTATTCCTTCTATCAATACTGCACTAAAGTTGCTGTCTGTAGCACCAAAACTCAGTCAGAGTTTCCAAGACTTCCTCAAAGTTGCCCCTGCTCTATGTTTCTTAAGTTGTTCTAATACGCTGGTAGGCTTTGCTGTATTCGTTCTCATCTGACTGCTTTGTAGCTGTCAGATCTGTTGCTACATGGCATTTTTTTTCTGCATTCAGGCCATGATTTTAGATTCCAAAAATCAGACATGACTTCTAGATTAAGCTGCTATATGATCTTTGAGACTACTGATTAAAATTCTTTGTAAAAATGTCTAAAGGGAACCCAAAGGGACTGCTGACAATGGAAATCTCCCAGTAAGAACACACTTTGAGCTTGGGATCTCTGAATTAAATTTTTTTAAACGGTACAACTAATAACTCTATCCCTAAAGTTAGCTTCTCCAAGAACCAGTCGAATTTTATACATGATATCCATAAAATGTTTGATAGAGATGTGGTTTCATGTTGTTCAAGGCACAAATGGACTTAAAGGGCAAACCCTAGGAAGCTCTGTGATGATGTGGAAAGCATCACTAGAGGTTAAGAGACTGGTTTTCAGCCTGAGCTCTCACTAATCCTGAGAGATTTGTGCTTTTCGACTTAATATGTGGGGTCTCAGTTTCCATGTTTTTAAAATTGGGAACCAAATATAGCTTTTCACTAAAATTTCCTCCAGATCTATTATTTTCTAATTGGATACTTAGATAGTAGAGTTTTGTAATATGTGTTTTCTTATTTATTTACTTACTGTTTTTTAACTGAAAAACGTACTCTACAAAATGTAAGGCCTCATTCATTCACCTATATAGAAGTAATGCTCCAGTGTAAACCTCACTGGTCAGAGGTCTTCTGTGATTATTTTCAATTCGGGGTATTTATTTGAAGGAGCATGGCTGCTTACAGCCTATGAACATTAAAACAGAAAATGGGAGAGGTTACTTTTGTTTTAAAAAACGTGTAAGAATTATTAAAAATGGCTATGCTATTAGTTCTCTCTTGATTTTGCAGACAGGCATTTTTATAATATGCTTTAAAAAAATAGGACTATGCTCTAGGGAAGCTAAGTTTATTCTGTTAGATGGGCTGAAATCAAGCAGGACTAAGTAGAAATAACTAATGTGATTTGAGAAATGCTAGTTTATTCGAAAAGCACTTTTGCAGCAAAGATAAAAGAGAGAGAGCTAGGTTCCGTGTGAAGAATTAGGGGATGCCACAGTAGAGAAGAACAGCCCACATCTGAGCAATAAATGGGAGCTAGGCTTATTTTTGCTCCCATAAAAAGGGAAAAATAAAATGATTTCAGAATTCCCGCTGTGGCATCTCAAATTTGGTTGCATTCAGCTTGTGACATTGAGACAATCAGTGTGCAAACATTTATTATTACCCTTTTACCTCGTTCACAGTAAGCAGCTTTGTGTTTGGAGGTAGACGAATCGGGACTCAGGCACAGCGATCACGTCTTGATTCTGCCTTCATGCCTGCTTATCCATTTCCCCGAGTCTCTCCAGAGTTCTCCCCACTCTTTCTCAGCTTTTCACATATTTGTATGTTAAACTTTTCTCCTGAGATGAAATTTCGCATCTGTTACTAGCCGGATAAGCAATTACCGGGCATTGCATGAAAAATAGAACTTTTTTCATATCCTTTAAGAGAGTCTGAAGAAATAATTGCCTGAGAAAGTTAATGCCATTCTACTACCCTTTTGACACAGCTTCCCACTGGACAATTGGCTCATTTTTTTTTTCAGAGTTTGTGGTGGCTCTGAATATTAGGAGATTGCCTCTCCTACAAAAAAAAAAAAAAAGAAGAAGAAGAAAAAAAAAATTTTTTTTCTAAAACTGTTGGAAACTTGAAGCTGAAACAATTTCCAGAATGGTAACTGTGGGTCTTGTCCAAGTCAGCATTTTCTCCAACACCTTCCTCAGAACACTGGGTCTGCAGGATTTTAAATAGCGGCTCTCTATGCACACAAAAGCTCCCTGGTCAAATAAGTTTAGGGAATGTCAGGACAACTGTTTTTGCTTTGTTTTGTTTTCCTGCAATACTTGTGGAGCCTTTAATATGCTAATGGACATCATGACTGACTGGGAAGTAGGCATCAGATGTACTGTTTAATACATTGATTTGACCATGAATCCCTTTTTTATTTGAAGGACATTTTGCGCAATATTCCTTGAAGCTCACTTTGAGAAATGTTGGCTTAAGATGAATTTTCCACCTAAGCTGAGTTTTACATTTATTAACTCATTTAATTTTTATCATAACCCTGTGACTTAGATACTGGTAGAATGACCATTTTTAGAAGAGGAAAGTAAGATTAACAATAAGTCGCTTTATTCAAGTTCACTCAGCTAGCGGAAGCGTAAGTGAAATGCAGGGCACACACAGCCCACTCCGGTGTGCAGGCTTCTAGGAATTCTGAAGAAGTAGAATCAAGGAGAAGTGGTGAAATGATTGAATATGGGAAACCAGGGAAAGGAGGATCTGGTGATGGCCCTAGGGTAGATGAGGATGCGGGAGAAAGATTTCAGGGAAAAGGTTACCTTGGGACAAAGCTCCAAGGGGGAAGTCACACTGAAGGTAGACGGAGCTTGAATGTTCTGGACAAGGGACATGAAGGGAAGGCATCCAAGGCTAGGGAGAAGACTGCACAGGGGCAGAGGGGGGCAGACTAGGAATTTTCATGAAGACCAGAGGGAATGTGAAGGGGAATCATAGAAGATCTATTTAAAAAGTGAATTTTCAATTTGGATCTCAGCTTTACATGTGGATATGATCCTGTAACTAGCATCAGTCACTGTAAAGAAATGACCTGATCACCACTGGGCATTAGGAAGAATAAATGCCATCGACCTACAAAAAGGTGGCTTTCAGAGACCATTAAAATTTAACAATGCCACTTGACCATTTACATTATTAGGGAATAGGTCTGCTTTTGACTTAGGGCTTATTTGCTACAAAAAGAAAATTATCCTTTATTCTAACTGCAACTTTTTTCTTAGTTTTTCAAGTGGGATAAGCAGGTTCTCTTTTTACAAAACACCTCAGTCTATTCTCTAGTATTTTCTTGAACTTTGTATTGACTTGATCTCATTTTAAGGAATTTAGGGAATTTTAAGGTAGGGATAGCAACAATTCAAAATTTATTTAACAATTATTTCTATAATATTGGTTAGTAACAGCGTACTAAGCAGATATCTTATAAATTAATTTTTACTAATTCCCCCTTATTCTTGCATATGTAAGTGAACAACTCAATGAACAAACTCAGGAAACATTGCAGCGGAGTTTTTAGTTCAGTTGACAAATTATAGACCCTCTTGGTATACACCAGAAGACAGACAAAAGTAAAATTTCTTTTGCTAGAATACCAACTGCTTTTGCCCTTTCCATAAAAACTCCAAAAAACTAGTTGGCCAATGATGATACATTCTACCAGCATCAGAGCAAAGCCTTGTTGTGATGTCCATTGCCTGCCATAAGCTTATTAATACTTCCCTGCTCCAGAATGGAGGCCGACCTCATCAGCACACTACAGTTCTGATCCTCATCTAGGATTTGGAGGTTCCTATTAAATACTAACTAGTTCCTATTTGATTGAATCTTTTTAAAGGTCAAAAAGGTTTCATATGTGAAAATACTCTGTAAACCTCAAAATGCTCTAGAATTGTTAGCTCTTATTTGTGAAGGCCGTAATAATTTTGTATAGAGGATAATAGTCACACAAAGTCACATTTTATATATATACAATAGAATATTATGCAGCCATCAAAAGGAATGAGAGCTTGCCATTTGCAACGACGTGGATAGAACTGGAGGGTGTTATGCTGAGCGAAATAAGTCAATCAGAGAAAGACATGTATCATATGACCTCACTGATATGAGGAGTTCTTAATCTCAGGAAACAAACTGAGGGTTGCTGGAGTGGTGGGGGGTGGGAGGGATGGCGTGGCTGGGTGATAGACATTGGGGAGGGTATGTGCTATGGTAAGTGCTGTGAATTGTGCAAGACTGTTGAATCACAGATCTGTACCTCTGAAACAAATAATGCAATATATTTTAAGAAAAAAAAAAAGAAGAAGATAGCAGGAGGGCAAGAATGAAGGGGGGGAAATCGGAGGGGGAGACGAACCATGAGAGATGATGGATTCTGAAAAACCAACTGAGGGTTCTAGAAGGGAGGGGGGTGGGAGGATGGGTTAGCCTGGTGATGGGTATTAAAGAGGGCACGTTCTGCATGGAGCACTGGGTGTTATACACAAACAATGAATCATGGAACACTACATCAAAAACTAATGATGTAATGTATGGTGATTAACAACAATAAAAAATAAAAAACAAAGTCACATTTTTTAAAAAAATTCAACTTTTTAATTTTCTCCTTTGGGAGGATTTTTGACATACTTTGAGTTACACATAAATTTAGTCAGAATTGGATTTGCATATATTCCCACAAAACTGAACTTCTAATATTTAGTTTCTTCCGATTTTTCTGTCTATTTTTGGTGTGGGGTCTGTGTGTATGTGTGAAGTTCAGTCTTTTACCCCGACTTAGAACAAGAACTTTTCATCCCTACTTCATATAAGATAATGCCCATGGAAAAGTCTGGTACTGTAATTGACACACAGAATAGGTTCTCAGTAAATGTGGGTTGAATCTGAAAAATTTTGTTGTAGGTGTGCCGCTTGACCATTTCTCCCTTACCTCATATGGGTAGATCCAGCTGGGAAGAGAAAATATGGGTGTTTTTTTTTCTTTTAGTTTTCTTTTTTTCTTTAAGCTTCTGATCATTCTTTAGCTGATATAGCAAATAAAATACTTGTAAAATTAGAGAATGTTTCATGAATGTGCCCTTTTGCAGCCTTTCAGGAGATCATATTTATTGGCATAGAAGAGAGCTGCTTCTCGTCACGGGAGCCCTCGCCGTTTGGGAGGGCACCTCTGGAGCATGGCAGCCATCAGCTGCTGCTCCCTGGTGGCTGCCCCTAACTGCCCAGATTGTCTAAATGTTGAGTGGAAGAAGAGAAAGGAGCAGCTGTTCTAGAGCTCTGTAGCCGCCTCTGCCCTCCCCATCACCTAGCAAATATTCAGCGCGGCTTCTGCAGCAGGGGGCACACTGAGGCAAGCTGTGGTCCTCTCCACACCAGTCAGTTGCTCATTCCTCACACAAACCACAAACCTCTCTTCTGCCATCCTTTATCCATCTCCTTTCTCTTATTCCCGTTCCTTCTTCAGGATACTAAGTGGGAATGGGGTCGGGAGACTGAGCGGCTGTACCCAGAGGGATTCAGGCTTCTGGCCAAACTGTATTCTGCTCTCCATCTTGCTACTTTTATTTCCTTAACCAAAAATTCCTCCCGTGTCAGACATGTATGTAAAAACATCATTTCACTTGGCTTCAAATCGATCCTTTATGGTGATATCAGTGTTTATCTGTAACAAGAACAGCATGAATAGAAGACTATTAAGAGTTTTTCACTCTAGTCTCTTTAAGGAGAATCACTTTTGCTGTCCATAAGCAGGTCTATGAATGAGGGGAGAATCAGGAATCACTGAAATAAGCTTGTTTGATTTATATCGAGACGATCAGAGAAAGAAATGAATATATCGAGCAGATGAGAAGTAAAGGAATAAAGAAAGGAGCATGGGTTGGTTTGGTGGGAGATATGAAAGTTAAAAAAGAAGAAGAGTTTTTCAAGTAACTGCTAAGTGTGAAAGGTACATATACAGAGAGACAGAGAAGGGAGGGAAGGAGAGACAGAGAGAGAAAGAGAGAGAGACAGAGACACACAGAGAGAAATGAATGCTTGAGATGTAGAAAACATCTGTAGAAGAAAGCATGCTCAAAGGGGTACAGAAGGATTTTAAGAAATTGTGCTTGGTTAGATGGGTTACATAGAGATTCATCTTTTGGAATTGCTGAGAAACTTCAATAAATATTTAGCTGAGAAACTTCAATAAATATTTAACTTGCTTCCAAATTATTGTTTTGATATTTAGTCACTATGCTATGAGGCAACTGAGTTTTCTGTGGTGACAGCATTTGAATGTAAAGTGTCTTGCCTAGTGTTTTTTGGAGTAAATCATCACCTAGAATGTAGATTAGAATGGAATTTCAGTGTTTCATGGCTTGGAAATTTCACAGAAATTTCCAAATGATTCAGTGTCATCTGTGGTTGTCCCTGGAATACTATACCAGAGCTGGAGGGAAACTTTAGCTCCTTCTCTGATATTAGAATAATGGTTTGGGATGATGATCTACTCTTTGGCTTTGGATTACTCTATGGATTACTTGTTTTTGTTTTGGGTTTTTTTTTTTTTTAACTCAGTATTAAATAAATTCACTAAATTAAGACAGCCTAAGAAGTTCCTTTAGGTAACTTCAGATTGGAAATTAGCCTTTTAACCTTACTTCATAAAATATCAGATATCTTAAGAAATGAGAGACCATTCAGAATGGACACAGGAGGTGTGGTACTCAAGTGTGGATTGGTTTATGGCCTAAAGTCCTGTGCCACTAACTGAGGCTTTACTCTGAGGGTTTAGACTTGGATACCAACAGTGATACTAGGAATGCAAGGAATTGATGGCCAAGGACAGAAAATTAGGCCTTTGAGTTGTGGAGAGGAGCTCCTACTGAAATAGGATGGCTCTGGTAAGCCATGGAGGCCATAGAGTCAGCAACTTCAGGATTTGGCTCTAGGATATTTTCCTGGATTCAAAGACCACAAAATCTATGCTTCTGAAGAAGACTGCCTCACCGACCTAGAAAGGGAGCTGCAGAGTCAGTCTCCCTTTCCCTCTGCCTCTCTCCCTGCTCATGCTCTCTCTCTCTCTCTCTCTCTCTGTATCTCTGTGTCTCAAATGAATAAATAAAATCTTTAAAAAAATTTTTTTTAAATATCAAAAAAGGTGGGAGGAGAGAAAAAGAGGCAAAAAATAGTGTGGGCTGATTTTTGAGGAATTTCTGTAGAGTTTTAAAAGAAGGAAGAGACTTAGAGATAGTTGCAAGTATGAGAGACACTAAAAACTGGGGAAAGATGACCTCAGTATTATGCTCTATGTTATGAATTCAGTCCTTTTTTGGTATTTGTGAGTGACATCAATACACATTGGAATCACTTTTCATTATTTTGGTGTGAATTTGGTTTTTAAATATTACATAATACTGGACCCAATTCAAGGGTGCACTGGCTTTGCAAGTGTTAAGGATATTTACAGCCGAGGAAACCAAGGCTCAGGAAAGAGAAATGGCTTACTCCTGAGTCTTCACCAATAGCACCTGACCAAGAAAGACCCCAGGGGCTTCTACTGTACAAGGGCTGCCTCCGTTGGCCTCCATCACGTTTCTTGTTACTAACCACTCTCGGAGGAGAGTGGGTGGAGACCTGGGGATGGAGGGCTAATGGTTGGGTGATGAGAGAAATATATTTGGTGCAAGACCTAAAGTTCCACTTGGAAATTAAGGTGCCAGGGTAAGAGAGACAGAAATACAAGAAAAGAAAGTAAAATTCACATTAATGCTTTAGGACATAGAATGGTCTTTGAAGGGGTTGGTGCCTCATAAATGTAAGAGTATCATAGTCAAAAATATAAGAGTATCAGTAAAAAAAAACAAACAAATCCGGTGTGCGTATTTAAACAAATGTAATGTGTCAGAGTCCCACATTGATATTTGATTATTCAGTTATGGTGGTTTGGTTAATATTTTTCTTTCTTTCCTCAACTCTGAAAACAAAACTCATGGGTCAAGTAGCCAATTTGGTTTCACTCCCTAAAGGATCTGTTGTCCACCCTCACAGTGTATGCTGGCTCAAAGCCAACTGGGGGAAAGAGAACCGGCAGAGAATTTAAGGGGATAGCAAGTAAGCTGGTTCTGAGACAGCTTGGAATTCAATAGGGCTGACAGAAGACAGTGAGTCATGTTATGCTATCCTGGCCTAATCAAGTCAGAATTCATCAGGGAACCTCTGTACGCGAAGGGCCAATTCCACGCCTTAACAGCCGGGACAATCGATAGCGTCAGACAATAGATGTAGTCTCTGGGCCAGCCAGCCAAACAGTTCACAAAAAAAGGAGGCTGTTTAAAAAAAAAAAAAAAAATAGTGGGCTGTGTTTTGTGAGTGTCTAATTGAAAAAAAAAAGGAAGGAAGAAAAGAAAGAAAGAAAATGAAAACGAAAGAAATGGAGTTCTAGTCATCCTGAGGGATTTCAGGTCACGACACACTTAAAGACTTACTTTGTAGGAAAGACAGCAAGGTCAAAACAGAGTTGGAAAACACATCTGAAGACTCAAGTAGTTAAGCTTTCAAACAAAAGCCAGTCGTGAGGGGACAGCTTCATCACTGACCATGTAGGAGGTGGGAAAATCCTTAGCGCCTGAGAAAAGGCCCATTTACATCTGGCATCAGAATATAGTCATGATGAGTATGTGGCTTTCCGAATCCATCACTTCCTTCTCTTACAGCCCCTCGGTCTGTGCTCGGACTCCCTTGACTACTTGCAAAGCCTTCACTTGATCACGATAAACCCTATGGCTATGTGTTACCGAGTTCTCTATTGCAGCTGAAATCAGTCAATTTGCTTATCATGTCCAGGAATGATGATGAGTTTAATATTCTGCCAGTAATTATAGTAATATTTATGATGTCATGGATTATTTATTAAACCAATGGTTACTTTTTGGTATTAGCACACTGAATAACATTATTGACTGAACCCAGAATTTTGAATTTAGTTCCCAGGTTCCTTGGCGATGAGAGCAGGGCCATTTAAAATGGCGTTTTAAGTTTGGCTTTTAAATTTATTTTGAAGTGTTCATTTTAGAAAATTGCTGGAAGTGGAAAGTAAAAATACCTGATGTTACCTCTCCAGGCCTTGGACCCAGTGTCAAGAGGCCATTTCTTTTTGTTGTTTATCAGTCCTTTGTTTTTGTTCTTGTTTTTCTGGTGACAACTCCAAATATTATTTTTATATCTGGAATCCTTCATTTATCAAGTTATTCATACATTATGATAAGAAAGTTTCACTTTTGCTACCCTTCACTCTCTCCTCTTCTTCCTGTGTTTGTTTTTATGGTATCATGTTGAGATTCTGGTTTTTCTTCTGGTAAATTTTGTGACCATGGAAAGATATACTCAAGCCTCTATTCCTGGCTCCCGCCTTTAGACGTATATCTTACGACATAAATCTCAACTTTCTGCTTCATAAGAAAAATATATTAAAACATATACACTTTGTTATGTTCTTTTCTTGGGCATGCAACCCATCATTTTTGGAGCCAGACTGTCACTTTGACATCATTAAGTTGTTTAACATTGACATTCCCTCCTGTGCTTCTCTTTCTTTGTCCCTAGATTGACTACGAAAGTAGAAAATGAATAAACATTTACATTATTATGACTGTGTAAATATTATTTAAGGTCTGGGCTAAGACTCCATTTCCTCCTCCAAAACATCTGATGCTATAGACTTGGTCCACCCAAAGCAGAACATCACTGACATCAAGGTCAGATGGGTCCTCTTTTCTTATACTCTGTTTTGCTTAACATTCAAATGCCATTTTTCTTTGCTTGATATTTAGACATTAAAAAAAAAAAAATTTGTCCTGATTTTCCAATCACCATTCTGCTTTTTTCTCTTGCACGTTTGTCATTGTTCTCTCTCTCTCTCTGTCTTCTTCCCTCCTTTCTTCCCTCTCTCTCCATTATCTTGATGGGCCTTCCTTCAACCACCTTGAAGATTTCCCTTCTGGACCTCTCTGTCTCTCTGTTCCCAGCTTTAATGGTTACTTTCTAAGTGTGCTGTATAACTGCCCTCCCCTAAATTCACCTTCTGGGATGGAATATCATCTCATCAGTTTCATGTTTTCTTCTTACATAGTTTACTTCCTACATTTTTGGGATACATCTTCAAATAAATTCACATGCCAGGGTACAAGGGAAGAAAACCAGCTCAGTAAATGTCCAAAAAAGAGCTTTGTTCTGACTTGTACTTAGTTGATGGTTTGGTTGGATCTGGAAGCATTGAGAGAAAATTATTTTCCATTAGAATTTTGAAGGAATTACTTGGTTGTGTCTAATATCCAATATTGCTAGTAAGAAATACCTTTGTGAGAAACTGGAGGTGATTTGGTGTCATCTGTCATTCCTTGTACAGGAGACTTGGGGGGCCCTTTCAGTGTGAAGACTCATGTCCTTATTTTTGTCTTTCAACCCATCAACCTCCATTTCCTATATTTCTGGTATTTATTTAAAATGTCCTCTGTTGGTGGAGAGCACCTAGGTGGCTCAGTTGGTTAAGTGTCTGTGAGATCAAGCCCTGTGTTGGCCTTTGTGCTGGGTGTGGAGCCTGCTTAAGATTCTGTCTCTCCCTCTCCTTCTACCCCTCCCCCCTATTTGGAAAACAAAAATAAATAAATAAATGTACTCTGTTGGTGACAGCTCCCTTTATATTTTGTGGAATTACATAGTCTCTAATAACTTTATTCTTTCTTGCATATCTAGGATTTTACTACAGAGGGGTCCTGGCGTGATGGACAGCAAATTCAGGAGCCCTCTCCTTATCCTAGTCCAGCAGTGTCAATGTGGTTTTGAAAGTAACCTCATGAAATGTTGTCTTACTTGAGAAGAGAGTAATTGTCTATTAGTTGTGTAGATTATTAGATTTGGAAAAGAAATGACAGACATCATAGGAGTGATATTTAAAGCTGGTCATACCCTTGCCAACATTCTAAATATATGTTCTTGGGCGCCTGGGTGGCTCAGTTGGTTAAGCGACTGCCTTCGGCTCAGGTCATGATCCTGGAGTCCCTGGATCGAGTCCCGCATCGGGCTCCCTGCTCGGCAGGGAGCCTGCTTCTCCCTCTGACCCTCCCCCCTCTCATGTGCTCTGTCTCTCTCATTCTCTCTGTCTCAAATAAATAAATAAAATCTAAAAAAAAAAAAATAAATAAAAATAAATAAATAAATAAATATATATATATATGTTCTTAAGGCAAGATTTTGTTGGGATACTATGAATGAACATATGGTTTAACTGGAAGCCCACTTTCCAGAAAGAGTTCTGGATTGTGTTTTTGCTCTTCCATGTGCCTGGTTTTCAGAGGATGGGGTAGCTGGGGTAGCCAGAGGAAGTGGTAACTTATGGGTAGAGGTGTTAGGGAGAATACCAAAGAATGCTCCTGAACTTTTTAAATAGCTTTAAAATTTGGCATCAGTGGCATTCAGGGAAAGGATGGTGTTTTTCAAGAACTCTTCAACCTTCTAATAAATGGGTAATAGGAATAGTTCTAAACTAAATTATTCATTACCACTTATAAAAACTTCTTTAGAGACTTCTAGTCCTTGTCCACAGGAAGTTGCTTCCTGGAGTATAGAAGATATTTTGAATTTCTAATTTCTAGTTTATTTTATATTCATACAATGAAGTTGGCTCTTGCAGCTGCAGTAGTTTAATGCTTTGAGCCCTAAAGTTATAATTCAAGAAATATCCTACCTGACAGATGTTTAGGACCCATATCCCACTCCATGCTCACTGATGCAAGGATTTTTCATCCAACATTATTCTATACTGTCTCCCAGTGGGGGAGTACAGGTGAACTGAAATCAAATATAAAATGACTAAAGGCCAGAAAATATGAATATGTGATGTAGAGAGTAGGCATGAGGCAAAGTGCTGATTGAAAAAAAAATGAGTTGGGAAAGAAGCAGTGGGTGGTGGTCGGGGGGGGGTGGGTGGGAGGTGGGGACTGCGAGTGAGTGGGTAGCCAGTAGAAACCAAAAGAAAATATCAAGTTAACTTTGGGAATCAGGGAGATTGGAAAAAAGTGATGCAGTCTGGAATCAGAGAAGGGTTAAAAGGAAAATCAGAATGTTCTGGTCTTGAAATCCAAGTGAATAAGCAATAAACTCACATTTCAGGTGACTCTAGAGAGAACATTTTATCATGTGGGGTGAGTTGTTCTTGGAGCCCTGATTGAAAACTCTTGAGCATTTTTAAGGACTGGAATTTAAAAAAAAGATAATTTCTGGGATTGATGTTGTTTAGGTCTGAAAACCTGGCAGACCTGGGACTGCCTTGGGTGTCTGTAATTTGCCTTTCTGTATTCAGCTTACAGTCCTAACACTTTGCAGCCAATAATACAGTAGATATTCCTTTCTAAATAGATAGGATGTGTTGTGGGCTAACTTATGTTGTCAGAGGAGTGTAGGAGAAGACATGCTTTATTACCACATATTAGCAGGAGAAACCACTTGACCTCTACCATCGTCACAGTAGAACAGACTGACCCCAGCTAAGGAAAGCTTCTTGAAAGTTCTCCACCTGGTTTCATTCCAGTTTTGGTACAGCATGTTAATACTACCTGAGAAGTACTGGTCTGTTGGTATTTGACTGGCAACTCTGAGCTGAGTATAAAATGTCCCTTTCTTCTTGCAGTAGAATAAAATTAAAAATAAAATTCAGTTTCAGCATTTTTGTTTCTTTTTCAACAAGTTCAGTGTATCTTGGGAGAACAAAAGTTTCATTACGTGGAGCTTGTCAGGATTGTTAAATACCTCAATGAGAAAGCACCTCTTTGCAAATGATAGTTACTTGGTATTTTTGCCAACCTCATTGTAGGGAGCAAATTAGGGAAACATTGGCTTGTGGCTACATTATGTAAAATGAAAAAAAAAACTAGATTAAGAAACTACTCAGGCTTTAGATGGCCTACTGTTTTGAGAGAAGAAACAACATTTTCCTTATTAGGTACTTGTGAAGCTTTTGTGTGTTCATTTGGAGCCTCTAACATTTGAGGCATAAGTTAAAAGAATAATTTTGAGAAGTATCATAGAATGGTGTTTTGAGGAATCATAAGGATGGGGCTGAATCATTGCTGTTTAGCAGTTAATTTGCAAAGGCATTGTTCATCTTTTTTATTTTCAGGGATTACATGTCTTGATTTGCTCTTCTCCCTGATTTCTCTTTGAATTCCATCAACCTTGACAGAGATTTTACATTTAGGAGGCTTGTCAGTGGTGGGGAAATACCTTTTATCTCACTCTGATTCAGTCTGGTTCCATCTACTAGTGATCTTGGCTGACAGGCAGTTTCCAAATCAGTAGTATATGTGATTTCCTTGAGTTGAGGTCAGCTTCAACGTCACATCTTCTCTGAGGAGGAACCCTTTAGAAAAGAGCAGCCATGATATCCCTCCTTCCTTGCTATTGATCAAAATCTCCAATCAAAACTCTTTGACCGGGAAACATGTGACTCGGACTCATTGTGTGACTCAGAGGCTGCTGGAAAAGCCTGTGGTTCCGTCCTATTATCTAACTTCTATATATATATATTTTTTCACATAAAAGTGAAGCCATTGGAACTACTAAATCCTTTTCCCCATCTCCGAGGTCCTGGAAACCACCCACTATCCCTAAACATAACCATAATCATCACCCTAACTTTTTACTCTGAACTGGATGAGATACTCTGTTATCATTTTTATCTGGCTCCTCCAGCAAGCCTCCAGCCTTTAGAGATCTCTGGCAGTAAGCACTCTCTCGGTTGACATACGCTTCACACATGTTGGGACATACATCAAGTTATTCTAAAACACCATCTTACCATCCATCTCTCTCGTGGTAGCCCCAGGTGTACATGTGGGATCTGTTGCTCAGGAAACCTCCACCCAGAACATCTTTTCATGCAGATGCCAGTAATCTCTGCAAGTGGTTTGGTTGGCAAACCCTCATTCTGATGAGGGGAGCAGGTAGCCTCTACCATGAATATTGCTTTTCTCTGGAGGCTGGCGAGCCTCAGATGGATGGCCTCCCCACCAATTTGTTCCCTGTGTTGATGAGAGGTTACGGTTAGGGTGAGGTGGGGGCATCCATATTTAAAGTGGGGTGCTTCTGGAGCATCTTGGTTGGCCTTCAAGATAGATCACTGACTCTTCTGAATGTAAGTTAAAGGCAACTTAGGGGCAACTCTTTCTGGACCTTTGAGCTTTGGGTCTTACTTGGATTTCTGGAGTAAAGGGAAAGTCCCATCCAACATTCTATTACTCCATGATTTCTTTGTGTCTTCACTGGTGGCATGAGAGGCAATGAATGTTGCTGGTTAAATAGGGAAAGCAGAAATTCTGATACTATAAATGGGGGACTTAAGAGAATGGTTCAAAATATCAAGAATTTAAAAATACCATTGATGTCATCATTATCTGAAGGTGGAGTACAACGCCTATGTACTCTACAGAGCCAAACGCCTTATTAACTGCATTATAATCAGGGAAAGTACATATAAGTGCCCAGAGGGCTGTAGGATTGCCACATTCATTATAAAGGGCTTTTAAGCCTAAAAGCGTCATGCCCAAGTATTATACCCTGGGAAGTGCTGCAACATTTTGAATATTGCTAGCCACTTACTTAACCATGCATTTCTTTAGTAATTCTTTGTTTTAGTCATCTTTTTGACATTTAGAGCTCATTTAACTAAAGCCTTTGCTGATTTTTAAGATTAGTTATATCTAAATTTCATTTCTTAATTTAGATTCTTAAGTTTTGTGCCACATTGAAACTTCTTATTTAGTTTACTTTGAGCATTTCTTCAACAATAAACACTTGGTATTGCATTACTTTGAATGAAACTCAGTGCAGTCAACATCCCTCATGCCAGGACTCTCTGGTCAATTAAGACGAAAATATTGATTAGAAAGCTAACTAGCCATTACCAGTCACCCATGGTAAGTAGTTTGGGATGAATTGGAAGTGAACACATTTCTTTTTTTTTTAAAGATTTTATTTATGTATTTGACAGAGAGATAGAGAGAGAGCACAAGTAGGCAGAGAGGCAGGCAGAGGGAGAGGGAGAAGCAGACTCTCCACTGAGCAGGGAGCCCGACGTGGGGCTCGATCCCAGCACCCTGGGATCATGACCTGAGCCGAAAGCAGCCACTTGTCCGACTGAGCCACCCAGGTGCCCCGAACACATTTCTTTTATCATGAGAAAATAACAAAGTCTTAGTGGTGCCTTTGACACAATAGAATCTTTTCTCATTTCTCTTTATCAAGAATTTCACCCCAAACACTTGTTTATAAAGCTTTGGACAGCAAGACACTTTACCTCTCAACCTTAGCTTAGTCCTTTTAATGACCCATCCAGCTTGGCATTTCAAGATTTTGTTATCTCTAACTCTTTTACATGCACCTTGTGGATCATAGTGCCAAGTTTCAGGGCTTTGAGAAATATTTTTTGTTAAGTCTAAATCAATTGGCTATATTATTTGAAAGTATAAAATACACCATACACCCATTTTAAAGAACAATGAAAGAAAATCCATGGATGGATGAGAATTTATCAACCGTTGCTATTGGCCAGAATATTTATATTATCATTTTGCCAATAATATGGTGTAACATCCTGAGTTGGGTTTTGTTTTATTACTTTTGTAGTTTTTTTGTTTTAGTTTTTGTTTTTCCTAAGGAGGTGCAAGATGGAAGATGCCAGTCATAGTAATTATGGTGGACCAGGTGAAATAATGGAATATATATTCTAGTGTGTGGACAGATGGTGGGATCAGTAGATCATGTAATGAGTCTGTCAGAGGGCGGAAAGTTGACTAATGAAGTTTTGGATGGAACTGATTTCTAGTATTGAAACTCACAATAAGGAGAGGAGTTGAGGGACTCCTGGGTGGCTCAGTAGGTTAAGCATCTGCCTTCACCTCTGTTCATGATCCCAGGGTCCTGGGATCGAGTCCTGCATCAGGCTCCTTGCTCAGCAGGGAGCCTGCTTCTCCCTCTGCCTGCTGCTCCCCCGCTTGTGCATGCTCACTCTCCCTAACAAATAAATAAATAAAACCTTAAAAAAAAAAAGGGCAGGGGGAGAGGGGTTGGGGAAGTTGGGGAAGCTCTCATAACTTCATGGGCCACTATAATATTTAAATTAAACACAGAATTGTCATTTATTGATGCATTTTGTTAAGATTTTTGTTCAACAAATTTGGTAAATAGACATTCTATCCATACTCATTGAATATCACACTATCTTCACCCTATTCCTAAATACCATCGATCTCAGAATTTTTAGTATTATCTTCACAACTGGAATGTTCATACTTCAGAATGGTACTTAGAGAATTATTGCAGTGCCTATTTATGGCATTTTTGGTTTTCTTGAAGAAACCTGTGAGAAAGTAATCTATTCCCCATATAAGACCTAACTGCTCATCATGCTGTGTTTTTATCCAAAAGGGACATATTTGGACCAATAAATCTTATCTGTGGTACTTGTTTGTTTTTTTTTTTTTTACATTATACTCTTTGGTATTTTGCTGGTTCATTTCATCTCTATGCAGAGATTTCCATTTATTTGTTGACTCATTTATAAGTAACAATAGAAGCTAACTGAAAGTACTGCTCCTGTTGAGATCTTGAGATATAAACAAACATCTTTCTAAAATTTATTAATTAAGAATGCAATAGTTTCATATGATTTTTTTCTTTATTACTTTCTACCTTTCCATTAAATAGATGAATGTTATTTTGGGGCTTTTAAAGCCAGATGGAATATTAGCAATTCATTATAATTAGAAGCCTTGCTACTAACTTGACTTCTGGTTAAAAATCAATGACTTATATAATCACTAATATAGACTGAAAATTATATGGGTTTGAAAACTTCACTGCCCAACATTTTTATGTTCTTTCATCTGAAATAGAAGTTCAGTCATGCCTTTAAAAAACAAAGCAAAGGCAGAACAGGATGTAAGTGTTGCTGCTGATAATGTAAGTGCAGATTAGCCTTTCCCTCTGACAATGCAGCTTTCTATCTTTGGGTTAAATTTCAAGCAGCAATACGTTTGTTGCCTTAGCTTTCTCAGATCATAAAATGATCATGTCTGTTGATGTGATTACAGATGTTGCTATTCAAGACTGTCCAGAATTTCAAAGAAAAAACATAGTGTATCCAATTGCAAATGGAGGTACATGTGACTTTCAGAGGCATTCAACTCACTACTCTTAACACTGAGGCTATGCAACAGAAAAAGAGAGACTGAAATTTTCAGTTCCCATTTAAAATAATGGTTTACACTCATAACCATGTGGAGCCCTGAAACGTATCCTCAAATATTCCTGTATAACTGGGAGAATTCACCAAATCAGTCAAGCATTTTTTAGTTCTGATTCTAAACACATTTCCCCCGACTCTTGTCTCATTATAGGTTGTTAAGCCATTTAAATGGCATTTTAGAAGGAACTGAGGCCCAACCAGACAATTTGATCCATTCAAGAATTATCCAGCATGTCAGTAACTGAGACAGGGTTTGAATCTCGTTGAAGTTGAAACTCTTCAACCGGTATTGAAATTACTAGCAGCTGACACTTGCTTCAAGATCAGTACTGGACTTATTTTGCCTTTCCAACTATCTGTAGTCCATTCCCTGTGCACATTACTCATTCCACTATTTATACAAAATGATTTGCTCTGGCAAAATGCATGTAAAGTGCCTTGCATCAGGTCCGATCCCTCTTTACTAAGGTGGCAACAGGGCATCTGAGCCTGGCTTTGTCACATGTGTTAGATTTTTTACATATTTGCTGTCCTTGTGGCACTTGACCCTAAGCATTACCCAGTCTCACCCTGATACAGCTACCTTGGCTCTGCCTTAAGATTTCAAAGTTTTCTTCTTCCAAACATCGTAACAAGGAGGAAATCACCAGTGAGGCATTGCTGTCTAGTCTGCTGCGCTCGCCAGTCTGTCTAGAGATAGTGAACGTCACGGGAAAAGATCTGTGATTCCTTCCTTATGGAGCAGCCTCCCTGCAGGCAGCTCATTCATCAGGGCAGGAACGGGGCTCTATTTTGTTTTTCTCTCTGTATTTCTTCTTTATGCTGGCCCGTAACCCCTCTCTTCAAAACAGTACCTATTATTATACCCATTTTTTTGGTCATGTGTCTTTATGGATTCTAAATAAAACTAAAGACCCTAATGAAGAAGCCTTGGCATTTATACCTAATTAGAGAAAGAAACTAAGGGCAATGCAAGGAAACTGACACTCCCTTTAGAGGCAAAATACTTTTTTGGAACAAAAAACATGTATTTTGAGTCTTTTCTTTGTATCTTTCTTTTCTTCTTTTTTTTAATAGTCTCAAGCATGATTGATGTTTGCAGGACTGGAAGTTCCCTCTGAAAATGAGGAAAAGTTTCTAGCGAAAATTTATAAAAGCATGTACACTTTTTTTTTTTTTTTTTTTTTAAAGAGGACTGCTTCTCTACTGTAAGTCTAGCTGCATTGTCCTCCCTGAGACCTATTTTGAAGCGTTATAATCCAGGTGCCAATCTGAAAACCACAAAACAATAACTTTGTTTTTAACTGCTGGCCTCACTTTGAGAACTGAAATTATTCAAACATGCATCTGCTTTCATGAATAATTTTGTTTCATGGATACAATGTGTTTTGTTTCTCATTCAAGTGATTTTAGACAAAGGGGGGTATTTCTCCAGTTGTATATATCTAACCCAAAAATAATTTATTACTTGGAGAAGTAAGGATAAGAAAGCACTCAAGCTGTTTTTTTGACATTTCTGAGATGAGAGTATGTTCACTTTTCAAGTGGATGTGTTTGGTTCCTTATAGACAGAGCCATTGTATTTTATTTTAGTATTCTGAGATATGACTTTTCCTTGGCATGTCCTTTCACAGCAAATCAAATTGCTTTTCATGGGCATTACCAAATTTTAAGCAGAGAAGATTCGAATGTAGTGTTCAGAGTGGAATGCATTTCTTGAGAGCATTTGTATTCCACCCTTATTTTACTCTAAGAGAAATAAAGTATCTGGGCATTTACAGCTACACAAATAATCAAACACCCAACATAAAAAGAAAGCAAATTACAAAAGCTGAACAATGGTAACAAATTGCTAGTAGGGACTCATTTAATGATCTGAAGTGTCAAATATCAAAACCCTCAGAATAAATTATTTGCCTTCAAGTTAATGTAATCATCAATTATAATAATTAGAAAAATTATAAACAATTAATAAATTGATAATTTGAACAACTGACAAGAATATGGAACATAGCAAGTATAGTAAATCCTGGTGTTTGTGATAATTATTCATTTCTAATAATGGTCATAGTCCTACAGAGTGGTGTATGTGTGACAAGGCAGGGATTCTGGTCTATAGATGTTCCCAGCATTGTATAAACTGATAGTAGTGAAGTAAGGTAAATCTAGCCAGACCCTGTTGGATTCAGCCTAGCTCTTAACCCAGGTTATGAAGATCATCTCTTGGCCTGAACTGTTCATCTGAAGCTCCCTTCATTATTTGCATACTTGGCTTCTTCACATCTAGCTATGGATACCCTATTTGCAACTTGGCTCAGTATCGTGGGACTAGGCTATAAATTGCACCTTACTCTGCTTTATTCACATGGACCAGATTAAGTTTCCTATGAATCTATCAAGAAGATAAATTGCATCTGTTTTGTTCTATTGGTGTTTCGGTTCTAAATAATTTTATTTATGTTCATTGTATTTGTTTGGGGTTTAGGTGTTTCCTTGAGCTTTGAGATCATAATTTATTCTAACTGCTCTTACCCCTTCATTTTGAGTTATAGGCCACACATTCTTCATTTCCATGATACTCCTCTAAAAATAAGAGTGATCTATATCCACAAATTGGAATTTCAAATTCCAATTTAATCTTTTCTTCTTGTATTTATTCATTATTTTCAAAACAGGAAATAGAGAATTGTTTAAGAAAGTCACATATTAACCATGGGATGCTCTTACAGTATTATAAGCAAAATTATACAGTTCAGTGCCTTGAAAAATAACACATATAACAATAAAGAGGAAGGCTGGAAAAAAATCAGAAAAAAAAACGAATGAAAAACTACTTCTGAAGACTTATAAAAATAATTTTAATTAACTCTCCTTTCTATTCTGATTTCCTCTTAAAAGCAGAGAACTATTTCTAGGTTGTGTTTTTACAAATGTGCTTTGTCTTTTTGTTGTTCTTATTTTCTCCTGTCACTCTTTTGATTTATTCATCAGTCATTTCTCCAAAACTTCACTTTACATGTTTTGATTTTTATCTACAATTTTTTTCTGATACTCTTATGTCTGCACCCGTACATTACTGATTACAGGGATGCAACTCTATTCCTTCAAACAGAAACCAAAAAGTAAAACATTTTTAGAAAGCTCTATTTAATTTAACTCATTTTAAATCTTATTTGAGAAAAGATGTATGCATGCTTATATACATATAAAACATTGACAAATTATATATGTGCATGCCCAAGATAAGCTTTGAAATTGAAAAAAAAAAAAATCAACAACCAAAGAGTACCATGAGATCTGGGAGCAGGGAAGGAATGCCTTTTTCATGTCATTTGTGGTTTGGTGAGTAATGAAACTAACTACCCTGCCATTGGCAATCCAGAATGCATTCAGCCTCTATCTTGAGTTTATGTGTATTCTTATATTTTTATTGATAGGCTGTCATTGATTTGCTTTCCAGCTAGAGCCATAGTTACATGTGTGCAATTTTCAGGAACATTATCACCTAACAAACCTCTGGAGATAGTGAAACAAGCTTGTGTGTTGGAATGCAATGGAGTCATATTTCATATTGTAATCAATACAGTTGGGTTAACCTCTACGAGCTTAATATGTGAGTCTGAGTTCAGATTGCTAGGCCGAACCAGATGTATCAGAGAGTTCATATCATGCTCTGGGAGATAGACACACATTCTAATCCACGGAAAGCAAAGTACTGCATTGAGATTCATTCATTTATATGATAAATTCACCTTTCAGAGTTGCTTTTGATCAAACAAAATATTGTTTCAGGGAACACAAGGTAACAAAGCTTACATTTTAATATTCTATATCCATTTTTGAAATGACAAAAAGGATATGTTTTTGGAGCTTCATCATCAATGTAACAAGTGTACAGAGATCTCTGGATAACAGAAGCTGTTTGACATTAACAGTATTATTGTGCTTATTTAATTAATATCACCACAAAGAAAACAGCCCATAGGATAGGTCAGTCACACAGTAATAAGACTACAACAATGATATACCAGAGCTGTACATTTTTTGGAAAAAATTTTATGCAGAGAATGCAACATTAGAGTTTTTTTCCCAATAATTTATCTGTTGTTGAATTATAATTATTTTAGAGTAGGAAATACAAAATAGAACACCTCATTCAAGCAGGAAGTAGGGGAGATGTTAGATATATTTTGGGAAGAGGACAAGCAGCAGCTCAGCAGCCTGAGCACATAGAAAGCGGAGAGAAGGAGGCATGATGGTGGTTGGTGATGATGCTCCCTTGGCCTCGAAGACTTACCCTATTCTAGGACTTCTGTGTGTATTCATTCAGTCAGTCCTTAAAAAAACACTTGAAGTGAGGTATTATTGTTATTTTTTTCCACTGCAAAATAATTTTTATTGATATCCCACCAACTGCACAATCGGTCCTGACATTAAGCTCCTTCTTCCTTTGCAATTGGGTCTTTCTTAGTGGGCCCATGAATGCTTTCTTCTCCACCACAGTCTGGAATCAGCCATGGCCACACTGGGAAGTGGTGTCGATGAACTTAAGGTCAACTGAAGCGAGGTATTATTGACCTGTTTTCACAAATGGGGAAACTGAGGCTCAGAGAAATACGTTTAGTTAAGTCATAAAACAGAGATTTAAATCCTGACCTGATTCCAAAACCTGATGTTCAGTCTGCTCATTTCAACGTCTCTGCCATGACTGGTTCTTGCACTCATTCTGTCTCTTCAAGTTTTGTTGCCTTTTGTTATGCCTGGGAATATTTTCGTAGTAACTAGACAAGATGTGTTGGGTAAAACCTGCTGCTGTAAATAGGCTTTTAACAAAGTGGTGGTAAGGTATGCAGAGGGGAAGTGATGTATGGTTTCAGGATTAGTACTCGGTCTTTTAATGAGCCTGTGCCTCAGGACTGTGAACTTCACAAGTGTTTTTCAGTGCCCCCCACACATTCCCTTCAGGGTGACAAAATGGCTAGAGTGGGCCAGAGTTGGGTATCCCCTTCCTCTAGGTCCGTTGGGCTCTGCTAATGCCCCAGCACGTTAGACTCTAGTTAGCTCACCTGTTTGACAGGTTCCCCCAGGGCAGGCCTTGTTAAAAAGAACAGAGTACCCTGAGTGGCTCAGTCAGGTGAAGTGTCTGATTCTTGATCTCAGCTCAGGTCTTGATTGTGGGGTGGTGAGTTCAGGCCCCATAATGGGCTCCACGCTGGGCATGAAGCCTACTTAAAAACAAAACAAAAGCAAAACAAAAGAGAGTACTCTGTGGCATGAGAAGCATAAGATTTTTCTCTGATATTTACTGTGAGAGCCTAGTTGAGCTCCTGGAAATAAATCTCACAAAATTGTGCGGGTCCCCTAAGACTGGGTACCGCTGAGTTTAACTCTTAGAGTTGTCCACCCTGAGCCTGTGGCAGTTACAGTTCAGGGCTCCCGACCCCAGCACTGGTTCCCAAGGTGGTTTCTTCGAGGGAGTATCTGGGCCCGTAAGCTGTCATTTTCTCTATTCGCCTTTTTTGTCACTCCAGTCTCAGGAATAGGGCACACCCTCTGTGTCCTCATCTGTCTTAGAAGCATTTTTGATTTCTCAGTCTATTCAGCTTTTCACATGTTGTTAGGATGGAGTGGTGACTTCCAAGCTCCTTAAGTGTAGAACTGAATAGTAGTATTTTGATGACCAAAAATGGAAAGATGGTATTCTAGGCAGAGACAAAACAGGAGTAAATAGAGAAAGAAAGCCAAAATATATATTCAAGAAAAATGAATACAAAAATTGAATGAGGCATATAATTCCCAAATGGGCTTTTTATGTAACACTCAAAAGGCTGGAGAGGGCTTAAAGTTAGGTTACCAGTTTTTATTTTTGCTTTGTGTCAGTGAGAAGTCATTGCAAGTTTCTATCAAGGAAGGAAACAAGTAAAAGAGGATGTTTAAGATATTTTTATTTGGCCCTTATATATATGTGGAAGATGGATCAGAAGAGAAAGGATGGCTAGGTGCAAGCCTTTTGGTGGTCAGGAATTATGATAAATGACTGTGTAGGGCTAGATAAGACAATGGATGGATAAATGAAAAAATTTACACAGTGGCTGATATTGTGTATGAAATTCAAAATTGGACAAAATTAGGGAAATCCAGAAGAAAATTCCTTAGGCCAGATAAGGAATACAGTTTTAGACATGATACATGCTTTATTTCCCATGCTTTGTCTCTGTCTCACAGAGCTTGGTCAGCAGGCCATTGGAAATGCACTAGTTGTCAAGAAAACAAGTTCAGGATTGAAGTAGAGCAAGGAGATGTTTGAAGCCAGGAGAAGGATGGGGGGACATCTGATAGAGAAAGACAAGTTGGAAAACATGAAGGATAGAACTTTCAGCAGAGTTAAGGGAAACAACAAAGAAGGAGAACCAATACTTATGCCACTAAGAGAAGCAATAGTCAGTGTTGAAGATGTCGAAAAAGGAGGGTTTCAAAAAAGAGATGTGTTGAGGAGAGTTCATCAGACTTGAATGCTGATGTTTCTCACACAGTGTTTAGGATGAGTACATTGCAAAGGCTGGTTTGCATGGGGATGATGGCGCAGAGGGAATAAAACATTGTTTGTAAAAGATTAGTCAAGAAAGAAAGAGAGAAGGAACACAGCAGCTAAAGAATACAACTATGTCACAGACTATTTTCAAGGTCTGGGAGATAAGGGTATGTTTATAAAGCAATATAGTATTATACTATATTTCACTATATTATATATTAAATTTAGTATTTTCTTATTCTCCCCCTTTTGATATCTATGATTACCTCTGTAATATCAGAATTAAGGCTGTGTATTTGAGTTTTTTCCTTTTGTTTTCCCCCACAATTTAGGCTTGCCAGCTATCTGTAAATTTTATTGGCTATTCCATAAAAAAACTGTTCTTGGATATTGGTTTTAATTAATTCACCATTATTCTGTCTTCTAGGTCTTTAATGCGTGCTTTTATTGTTATTAATTCTCCCCTCTACTTTTCTTAGTTTTATGTTATTATTTTTGCCTAGCTCCAGAGTTGAATACTGAGTTCATTTATTTTTATTTCTTATTTTATAATAAAAGCATTGAAGAATACAAATTTTTGTTTTAAGTACAGAACACTGTAACATTCTCATTATCTTTTATTTCTCAGTGACCCTAATTGCAGTTTTGACTTGACTTTTTGAAGGAAGTTATTGTTTAATTTCTAAGTGGTTGCATTTATGTTTATGACTTTATTTCTAGTTATACTAGAAACTGTCAGAAAGTGTTATATAAACAAGGTCATTTTGTTTTATCTTAATCTGTTAAGAATTTATTTATGATTCTTTTTTTAAAAGTTTTTATTTAAATTCTTGTTAACATACAGTGTAATATTAGTTTCAGGTGTGTAATAGAGTGATTCAGCACTTCCATACAACACTCGGTGTTCATCACAAGTACACTCCTTAATCCCTATCATCTATTTCACCCATCCCCTGCCCACCACCCCTCTGGTAACCATCAGTTTGAATGGCAAGAGCCCAAATGTCCATCAGTAGATGAATGGATAAAGAAGATGTGGTATATATACAAAATGGAATATTACTCAGCCACCAAAAAGAATGAAATCTGGTCATTTGCCATGACATGGATGGAGCTAGAGAGTATTATGCTAAGTGAAATAAGTCAGTCAGAGAAAGACAAATACCATATGATTTCACTTATATGTGGAATTTAAGAAACAAAACAAGAAACAAAACAAGTGAGCAAAGGGAAAAGAACAGAGAGAGACAAGCCAAGAAAGAGACTCTTAACTATAGAGAACAAACTGATGATTCATTTTTAAATACATGTTCTCTGAGCTCTAGAATTCATCAGTTTATCATTTTTCTAACATTTCTTTTTCTTGTCGTTGCTTGCTTTGTTGCCCACAAAAGCACGTATGAGTTATATTTTCACTGAAACATGGGGGCTTGGGATCCAGATTATTATAATTGTATTTTTTTTTTTTTTGGCTTCCATTGCTCGTCCTTTTAAGCTTAATAGTTGTATCCAGTTTTATAACTCGATTTACTCATATTTTTGTAGATTTCTCAGATGCTTCTATAGTCAGGGTGACCTCTTTTATATTTATGGTTCCCTCTCTGAACTTAAGTTTGCTTTAATTTTCAGCAGACTGGATTTCATATTCAAACAAAAGTTTTCCAGTGAAGTGTATTTTAAAATGATGTTTTCTCAGTGATGATGTAGCTAACAAAATTTTCCTCTAGTCCTCAAATGTGAAAGAAAACTTTGCAGGTTTTTAATTATGTGATCATAAGAGTTTCTCCTAAAAAATATCCTTCTTTTTATTCGGCATTTGTGTTGTGGTGGAAATGTTTGAGACCAACCTCATTTTTAGATAATCTTTTTAGTCTTGTTTGATTTGAATTGAACTTTTCTTTAATCTTGTACCTCCTTCCCAAAAGATTTATGTTCTATCAGTGTGCCTTGGATTAATTTCCCTTCCAATCTCTTTACACAGAGGTGTCTTGAGCAGTGAAATGTTTTCCTTCCTCATTTCTTTGATTATATTTTAGCATAACAATTGTTTTAGTTTCTCCTGTAGATATGTTATCTGTAATTTTTGCATACTCTTTGCCTTCTATTGTCTTCCATATTTCCTAGCATTGTTTCCCTCTCTGTATTTTTTTTTCCTCCATGGTTGGAGAAATTTTACAAGTTGGTCTCTATGTCAATAATTTGATTTTGTGCAAACTCTCCCCTTTACTTCAGTGTTTCCTATAAGGATTTTCAGTTGGTGTTTCATTCTTAGCTCTCTACTTCTGTTTCCTATCCATTTTTTTTTTTATTATGTTATGTTAATCACCATACATTACATCATTAGTTTTTGATGTAGTGTTCCATGATTCATTTTTTTTTTTTTTCTTTTTTGGCACACAGGATTTTTAAAAGTCCAATGGTCCTACAAGGTTATTTGGAAACAACATCCCCCCAGTAGACTGCCCCTATTTTCAGATGATCAAAGGTGACTACATTCAACGCTTTCACTGTCCCTTGATATGTTTTACTTTGTATTTCTAAATAACCTGCTTACATTTAATTTCTACTTCCTATTTTTCTGCTGTGTCAGTTTATTGACTTCTTGCTATGGGATGTGAGGAATTATCTCCTTTATACTTGTCTTCTGCCATTTACACTTCCTGTCCTACCATCTGTCCAATGTAGATGCACCATAATGTACATGCGAATTATGTACCATCCATACGTCTTGAGTCCTTTTGCTTTCCTGGAAAAATTTTTTGTTGTCCTTGTAGCTAATAATCATCATTTTAAAATTGTTTGGCTGCTTAGTGTTTTGGGTTTTTTTTTTTTTTTTTTGGTGTGTGTTGCTTTTTATATGCTAAAGACCAATTCACTCCCAAACTTTTCTTCAGAGGACATCTGGTTAGCTATATTTAAGTTTTTAGAGACAACCCTCCAACTTCTGTAATTTAGATTGGCACCTAAGTGTACAACATAGCTTGCATCCTAGAATCTTCTTTACCATAATTCTGGGAATTTTCTTCACATCTCTTTTGTGCTGCATCTCCCGTTTTTTGTAATCCAACTGCCCCTCCATCATTTATTATCTTATTTGGGTATAGCACATCAACACATAGCTTCTTTTTTTTTTTAAGATTTTATTTATTTATTTATTTGAGAGAGAGAGAGAGAGAGCGCATGCACAAGCAGGGGGAGGGGCAGAAAGAGAGGGAGAAGCAGATCCCCCGCTGAGCAGGGAGCCAGACATGGGCTCCATCCCTGAGATCATGACCTGAGCCGAATGCAGACACTCAACCAACTGAGCCACCAAGGCACCCCCAACCCATAGCTTCTTGAGGCTATATTTAAAAATATCTTCATTTTGACATTATGCTTAAGCAACATGTTGCCAAAATCTAGGTTGGATATCATTTTACTTTAGAATTTGAAGCACTACTTCATTTTTCCTTGGCTCTCAGGCCATTCTGATCCCTCGATTCTTTATAACTTTTTCTCTTTTCCTTTTTTTTTTTCATCTCCAGAATCTTTCAAGATTTCCTATTTGTCCTCATTATTCTGAAACTCAACAGGATATACCCTAGTATGTGTATGTTTTATTTATTGTGCTGAGAACTCAGTAGGACCTTTTAATCTAGAATTTCACATCATTTCCTTCTGGGAAAATGTTTTGTTTGATAATCCCAACTCCCCATTTTCTTTTCCTGGGATTCATATTTAGATCTTGGGCCTCCTGGACTGATCCTTTAATTCTCTCCTGATTTTTTTCTCTATGTCTTTTTGATCACTTTCTTGGAGATTACTTCCACCTTCTAATTCTTCTATTGGCTTTCATTTCTGAAATCATAATTCAGAATTATAATTCTGTTATCTATAATTATTAATTAAAAATAATTATTAATTATAATTAATGTAAGTATATTTTTATAATAATTATTATAGTTGATGTATAAGAGTTCTTTTGTGCTCTCTGAATATTCCTTTATTTGCAGAAACAACTTCTTGTTTTAGACATGCATTTTAAAAAATCACTGAAGCTATTAATTTTTCAATGGCTTTCTTTCCAGGCATAGCCTCTATTTACTCAAATTGGTTTTTTTTTTCCTATTTGTTTGATTTAATGTCTGTTTTGCATAGTGGAAAATTTTTCATGCCCAGTGATCCTTGGATTCCACTCATAATTAAGGGTACATTAGAAAGCTGATTGAAAAATCTCTGCACGTGGATGTGTTTGTTGATGGTGGACATCACTTGGGAAATCACATAGTGTCAGAATGTTTAGATCTTTTCTTTTAGGCTGATGGATCTAAAAGTTTCCCAAAGATGAATCTTTTCATCCTCTGCTTGGAGGATGTAAACTAGGCTGGTAGTACTCTGTGAGCCAGGTAGGGGAAGGGGACTGGAAAACTCATAATTCAATATTCCTGCTTTCACTTACCATGACTACTTTTAATGTGGTACCCGATCCACTGTGCCAGGTGTCTTGCATTCAAGAGACCCTATGCTTCACCTTCTCCAGAGAGTAAATCTCTAGTCTACTGCCAGGTTGGGGGAAAGAAAATAGCCCAGCTTCACAAACATCAAATATTTAATCACATGATTTTAGTGTTGAATTCTAATCCCTTCTAAATTGGCTCTTTGTGTGCATAAATGTTGCTCCATTCATTTTTATATTCCTAGTACCTACCCTGTTGATTATACTGTTACTGCAATTCATATTTTTGAATAAATGAATAAATTATTACTTTATAAATTGAGGAAACCCTTAGCGAGATATGGCCAGTTAGAAATGTTCCTTTTTTTGATGTCATTGAGCTCCTTTTCTTATAATGTTGCCTTAATTCAGATATATTGTTTGTCACTTCTGTATCAGAAAAAGCATGTCTTCATATCATGCAGGCTTTTCCTACAAGTTTCAGACAATTCAGTTTTCACGTCTGCTATTCGGAGTTCACATTCTAAATGAGTTTTTACATTGTATTTCACTAGCTGGAGTTACTACTCTGTCCTATTTACTGCAGCACAGATACAAACAATTCTGGAAAACATTAAAGTGTGTCTTTGTGAGTCATATTCCACAAAATGCCATCCATAGTCTCCTCTTCCACCATCCAATTTCTCTTCATTTCTGTTCTTTTCTGCTTGGTCACTTTGCTCATGCTGAGTCCAAGTGAGCTCTGTCTTAATCTCTCTCAATCTTCCCGTTCTATACTGCACTCTGTGGGAAGAGGCTTTCTTTCGCCTCTAGGTTTGGGGCTGAAAGGCAACATCAGGTTCTCTCCATTTTTCAGAAGTCATTTATTTTTGTAGTGTGTCTCGGTTCTCATAGCTCTATTCCTCTCCGGCTGCAGGAGCCTTTTTTTGTTGCTGTTTAGCAGTTTCACGTCTATCTCTAGGAGGGTAGAATATAGAAAGAGTCCTGCAATCCCTAAGAATTAAATATGGAATTGGGATATTTTTTTTTTTTTTTCTTAACCTGGTGTCTTCTGTTTAATTCAATGAAGTATCATATTTTGCATATATTTATTTGAGATTATGCTATATACACCTTGCAGGCAGGAAGAGTACCTTTTTGGTACTTTGAATAAAGTATGCTAAACTGATAAAATAAAATTTATGATGCTTTTCTTGGGAATAAAATAGCTAGAAGAATCTTAGCTGGAGATGACGCTTTTCTGGAATGATTCTGAGGGGACAGGAATCAGTAGGATGAAGCATAGTCAAACCATGAAACAAATGTTCATCTTATCCCAAGGTCCTTGCCTTGGTCTGGTGTGAACAAATCCTTTAAATTATCACCAAATTATTTTGACTCTTCTTTCTCAATCTGGTTTAGACTCACCTTTTCTTTTCCATTTCCAGTAAATGGACTACCCTGGTCTCACTCACTCATCTCCTGTTCTTGTCTAGGGCCTCTCTGTCTAGGTGCCATACTCCTTCCACCCAGACTATTATTTCAAATGCCTTATGCCTACCACCCTGTCTCCTATCTCCTCTGCTTCCTATTCTGGATGTTCATTCAATTTTACTTTTTTTTTTTCAACTGTCTATCATGTGTCATGCAGTGCCCTGGGAGGTAAAATTGTGGAGGTAATAAAATACTGTGATTGAGTGTGTGGTTTCAGGCCTCCATCATTTAATACTGTAACGTGGGGTCAGTTACCTATCACTTTGTGACTTCTTAAACAAAATGGGATACCTAACTCAGCATTGTTTAAACATTTAATGTTAATTGCTTGGGATGGTTCTGGCACATAATATACCTTCAATATTAGCTATCATTGTCACCACCACCACCATCATCATCATCATCACTTTTTTTTTTAAGATTTATTTAGCTTAGAGAGAAAGAGAGAGCACGAGGGGGAGGGGCAGAGGGAGAGGGAGAGAGAGAATCTTAAGCGGGCTCCATGCCTGGTGAGGAGCCTGACACAGGACTTAATCCCACGACCCTGATATCATGACCCGAGCTGAAATCAAGAGTCGGACGCTTAACTGACTGAGGCACCCAGGCGCCCTGTCATCATCATCACTTTTATGTTTCGTTTGCTGAACAATATAAAGTGGCTTACCACTGAAAATATTCATTTCACATCCTTTTTTGTCTATCTTTTCACATTCTGAAGGCATTTCCTTCCTAACTTTCTATGGATGGAGTTAAATGTACATTGACTGATATGGGCCAAGATTGACATGGAGAAGGGTTTTGCACTGAGTATCTATTATGTTGTTCAAAATATCACAAAATGGTTTATAATGAATTATCTTAGTTTCTGCATGCATTAATAATCAGCTTAGTGTAGGAAAAAGAAGAAATGGAAATAATTAATAGGAATATTCTACAAGTTTACAAAATTGCCCATAGAGAGTTTTAGTCCTGAGCCGACTTTCATATTATTTACTTCTACTTATTATTAGCAATGAAGGATCTGCTTAATTGAATTTAGTCATCATAAAGTACTGGCATAATGTATTTAAAGTAGCTATTTACATATAACATGTAAATCATGTTTTAAGATTTTGCTAACTTCTAAATTAACATTATGAATGCTTTTAAACAATATTCAGAAAAGAGCTAACATACCAAATCATCTTGAGAAGTTAAAATGGTCATTTATGGTAAACATTCAGATGAATTAATCCTACATGAAAAGAAACCTAAGGAAATTATTTGCAACTAATTTTGGTTATCTAGAATATAATAAACAGAGGAACACAGTTGTAGCTCAATGGTTTATAACTAAAAATAACCACTCTTCAAAGAATTCATATTAAAACTTTTATCACAAATTCAAAATTAAGAAAAAAAATTGTTCAACATTATTGCTACAAATACCACACATATGCAGTGTGTTGGGGTGAAACTCTATTATCATAGCTTTAGTACCTCTTGTTCATCCAAAGTATTGTGGGTCTGACTTCCTATACTCTTCCCTGAAACCACCCATCCCACAACACACACACTTAAAGATGCTACCCTCTCCAAGCTCAGAGCCAAGGGCAGAAGGCATTCACCTGGGTGGTTTTCTCTGCATAGAGCAGTTGAAAGATGGTCATCTCATGTGGCAGTTACCAGGAACTGACATTAAGAGCTGAGGTTGTGGGAATATAAAAGCAAGGGTAGTAGATCTGGATGAAATCCAGAGATGGTGGCGTTTTGCTTGTTGCTTCTGACATAATTTTTGGACAGCAGCTATCTTTAATTATAGGTAGAGAGTAGGGGCCTTCTTCCCAGTGCTGCCTCTTGATCCTAAATTGAAATGTATGTGGAGTTTCCACCTGTCTTTTTACATGTTCTGTTCACAAAACACTTTCACAGATATTACCTTGCTAGATCTTTCCAATATCCCTGTGAGTTATCTGTCAGAGCACACAATTCCCCAAATTAGCTTCTCTAGGGATATAGATGAAAGAACCTAGACACCACACAGATTGAGGAAAGAATAAGTTTACTACTCACATTTGCCTACTGCCTAAAGCCATGCCTACTCAAAACACTAAATAGTGAGTAATGGTAATCATAGATGTGTTTATCATACATTCTATTTATTAATCAGTTTATGTATTTATCAAACATTGACTTTTTATTGAATCCTAGGTCTTAAAACAGGTAATGGGAGGTAAAAAATAATCTGTCCCTGAGATTACTGTGCTCTCAGTCTCGTTGGGAAATGGACACATGAACAGATAATCACAATATAATGCCAAATAATTATGATAAAATACATAATGAAATACAATGAAATACAGGGGAGAAACACACCTACCTGCCGGGTATAGGGTAGATCAGAGAAGACTTTACAGAACAGCTGAATTCTCTCATGAGGGTAACCAGGGACTCTCACTTTTCAAATCCTATCCTCATGAAATTTGTATCTTTGGACATCACTGACCATTTCCTCATTCCTTAAATTATCTATTTGGTTTCATGGACCTTGAACTATATTCTTCCCTAGTTTCCATCTGGCCATGTTTTTTTCATCCTCCTTTACTGATCTTGCTGAGTCTGCTCCTTAAAATTTGCTCTTTCCAGGGCCCCATTCATGCCATCTTCCCTTTACACTATCCCTGTTTCTGTGGATGAGAACTCGCTAATAAATATTCATGGTCTCACCTGCCTTGAATATGACTGTGTCTTTGAAATCTTCACCTCCTGTAAACCTGACTCATGAATACAACTCAAGTGTTCATCTGAGTTGTTAGCTTCTTGTCTTGGAAGGCTCATTGGGACTTTGAGCTCATAGACAACCAAGTCATGATCTACCTTTTAAAACCAGTCATTCCCTTGGGTGCCTTTATTCAATGAAAGATGCTATCACCTGTTCACTTGTTCTTTTGTTCCTTCTTCCTTCATTCAACAAATATTTATTAATACCTACTGGGGGTTAGTCACCACAATTGGCTCTGGGATACAACAGTAGAAAAACAGACCCGGCTCTTACTCTTCCAAGGAAAAGAAATTTTGGTGCTTAGCAAAGTATGGTTTACTAATTACATCTATCAGAATCACAGGAAGAAGGGCTTAAAAAAAATCTCAACCTGAGGTTCTTTCCCAGACTTATTGAATTGTAATCTTTAAGAACTGGGTTCCAGGGATCTATATTTTAAGTAAACCCCTTAAGTAATTCTGAGGAACATAACCTAAACTTTATAAAACTACTTATTTAAAAAAAAAAAGAAAATCAAACAAATAAATATGTAATTACGTACTGTCAAGTGCCACTGAAAGAGGCTACAAGGTGCTGTGTTAGAGTCTTACAGGGGACTGGGGAGGGTTGATACGCAATGGTCAGCCATTCCTGGGAGTCAGAGAGTGCAAGGGCAAGGCCCTGTAGCAGGTGGTGATTAGACGTGAGGGGTGGAAGTCAGTGAATGCTAAGAATGACTCTCAAATCAGAAGTCTGGATGTCATTGTTTGGTTCCTCTCTCTTTATTTTCTTTACTATATCTCAAATCTATCCCATCTTCTTTATCATCACTGCTCCTAATGGAATTCACAGGCTCTTGTCTTGCCTGGAATTACCACAGTTTCTCCCTAATTCTTATCCTTGCTTCTGTATCACCCTCTTCCCTCATCTGTCACCACAGTGATCTCCTAAATAAATAAATAAGTAAATAAATTATATATATAAATCATGCCACATATTTGCTTAAAACCCTTTAATCACTCTCTGTGGCCTGGAGAATAAAGTCTGAAAACCTGGTGCTGCTTACACTGTCCTTCATGGCCACTGCATGCTCAGATTCCTGTTGCCCTCACCTTTCATCTGGAATTCTCCAGCAGTCTCCAGACTGGCCTGTCTGGAGTCCTGGGCTCTGTGAGTCTTCTCTCCACTCTGCAGCCCATGGATTCTTCTAAACAACAAAACTCACCACCCCTGTCCTTGTCATAAGCCTTCAGAGGATCCCCTTGACCACCTATAAGATAGCATCCAAACTCCTCAGTGGCCCATAATGTCCTTCATGATCTCTTATGTCATCTGTTCTGTAGCCTTACCTCCTTACCTCTTGCCACTTCATCCTGTGCTTTAATTTACATGCCTGGTATTCTTTATACCTTTAGTTTCTCCAGTTTGCCATGGCTTCTTGCCCCTGGTTTTTAATGTCCCCTCCTCTTTCCCTCCTTCCCTCCCTCCCTCCTTCCTTCCCTCCCTCCCTCCTTCCCTCCCTCTCTCCCTCCTTCCCTTCCTTCCTTCCTTCCTTTTTTGCTTGGTGCCCTCTTGCAATCCTCTCTCCTGGGTTATCTCCCACATCCATCAGGCTGCTGTTCACAGATCCGTGAAGCCTGGGCTGATGGCCCTGCTGGATGTTCCTTTAGCAGCACCATTTCCTCACTCCTCTCTAGGGAGTCTCATACTGAGCTGTGACAGGCTCTTTGCATATCTCTGTCCCCACCTACACTGTCTCTGGGGTTCAGGAACCATGTCTTGGTCACCGATGAATCCCCACATTGAACTTTGTGTCTTGAACAGAATGGGTATGCAACATGTTTTTTATACACTGAATAATACCGAGTGTTAATACTTCCTGAATGTATCAAGTTAAATAGTTTGCATATTTTTAAAAGAAGAGCGCTATTGAGATAACCCACATTTGCCCATAAAGTTTGCCCTTTTAAAGTGTGTAACTCAGGATTTTTCAGTATATTCACAGAGTTGTGTATCCATCTCCAGCATCTAATTTTAGGCCATTGCCTAAGAAATCCTGTACCCTTGAGAATTCACTATGTTCCCTTCTCCCTGTAGCCCCTGGCAGTCACCAATCTATTGTCTGTTTATGGGTTTGCCTGTTCTGGACATTTCATATAAAATAAAATCACACAATATGTGATCTTTGTGACTAACTTTTCTCAGTTCACATATTTTCAAGGTTCATCCATTTTAGACATATATTAGTACTTTATTCTTTTTTATTTATTTTAATACTTTATTCCTTTTTATTTATTTTTAATATTTGGTTGTATAGATAAGGCACATTTTGCTTATCCGGTCATCAGTTAATGGACATTTGGGTTGTTTCTGCTTTTTGGCTATTATGAATAATCCTATGAACATCAATAATACAGATTTTTTTATGAACATATATTTTCAGTTTTCTTGGATTGGAATTATTTAGAAGTAGAAACTGCTAGGTCATATGGCAACTCTATGTTTAACTTTTTGAGGAACTGCCAAACTATTTTCCAAAATAACTGCACCATTTTACATTCCCACCAGCAATGTAAAGAGTTTTAATTTTTTTCACATCTTCAGTAACACTTGATATTGTCTATATTTTTTATTATAACCATCCTAGTGGATCTTGTGTTTTTATTTGCATTTCCCTAATGACTAATGATGTTAGACACTTTTCGTATTGTCCATTCATACTTCTTCTTTGGACAAATGTTTCTTCAATTCCTTAACTCATTTTTATTTGGATTATTTGTCTTTTAACTGTTTAATTCTAGGAGTTTTTAAAATATATACATATATATTTTAAAGGATATTTGTCGTGATAAGCACTGGGTGTTATACGTAAGTGATGAATCACTAAATCTACTCCTGAAACCAATATTACACTATATGTTAACTAACTAGAATTTAAATAAAAACTTGAAAAAAACCCAAAAATATTCAATAAATACTCAAATATCTTCAAAAAATAAATAAAATTTAAATGTCACCTCATCTATAATATATATATTATATATGTATGTATATGTATATGTATATATATATATATATATATATATATATATATATATATATATTCTGGATACAAATTCCTTATCAGATACATGATTTGGAAATAATTTTGCCCACTCTGTGGGTTGTCTCTTCACTCTCCTAATGGGATCTGTTGAATCACAAAAGGACTTAATATTAATGAAGTCCAATTCATCAATTTTTATTTTGTTTCTTCTGTTTTTGGTGTCCTGTCTTGTCCCAGCACCATTTGTTGAAACGACTGTTTTTTTATTCATTGAATTTGCTTGGGATCCTTGTCAAAAATCAATTGACCATACATGTGAGAAGTTATTTCTGGGCTCTTAATTTTATTTCATTGATTTGTCTATCTTTATGTCAGTTTCATGCTGTCTTGATTGCTGTAACTTTGTAGTAAACTTTAAAATCAGAAGTTGGAAAAATAAAACAAGACAAAAATCAGAGAGGGAGATAAACCATGAGAGACTCTTAATCATAGGAAACAAACTGAGGGTTACTGGATGGGGAGGAGGTGGTGGGATGGGGTAACTGGGGTGATGGGCATTAAGGAGGGCACGTGATGTAAGGGGCACTGGGTATTATATAAGACTGATGAATCACTGACCTCTACCTCTGAAACTAATAATACACTCTATGTTGATTAATTGAATTAAAAAAAGGCTATAAACAACAACAAAAAGAATAAAAAATAAAATCAGAAGCGTGAATTCTCCAACTTCATTTTTCACTCTCAAGATTGTTTTATCTATTCTGGGACCCTGACATTTCCATCTAGATTTTAGGATCAGCTTGTTGATTTCTGCAAAGAAGCCGGATGGGGTTTTGATAGGGATTATGTTGAATCTGTCAATTAATTTAGGGAGTGTTTCCATCTTAGCAATATACATCTTCTTATCCATGAACATAGAGCTTCTTTTCACTTATTTAGATCTTTCATTTTTTTTTAATGGTATTTTGTAGGTTTTAGTGAAAGAAAATCTTGCACTTCATTTGTTAAGTTTATTCCTAAGTATTTTACTTTCTTGATGCTAAAATTTTCTTAACTTTATTTTAAACTGTCCTTCTAAATTAGAGAAGTCTGCATTTTTAAAGGTTATGTAGATGTGTAATATTAGATAAAGTCAGGCTTCAATATGGGGATTATCTCACATACATATATTAGACTTTCAGAAACACTAAAAGTACTTTGAATAGGAGTAGAAAGCTGTGCGTGACCCAAAAGAAAGGACGAATATTAAGGAAGCAATATTTATTCATATATGAGTATATATATACTAATATACTGAGAAACTTTATTTTGACTTTCATTATCAAATTAACCATGCAACATGTATTCACTCATATGTGAATGATTCACAAAATGCACAAATTTTGACATTTTATTTCTTTTTTTATTGTATTTTTCTAAACTAGGCTCCATGCCCAGTGTGGAGCCCAGTGTGGGGCTATAACTCACAACCCTGAGATCAAGACCTGAGCTGAGATCAAGAGTTGGGTACTTAACCAACTAAGCCACTCAGGGGCCCCCAAATTTTGATATTTTAAATGCTTAATGCTAATTAGTGTACTTGTTAAATCTACTGATTATGTCGACATTAATGAGTAAAGCTTTTTAAAAACACCCAATTTCACTGGAAAAGTTGGCGTATATAATATGCCATTATATAAGTCAGATGAAGGGTTGGGTGTTTGAATACTGGGGTGGCAAACTAGTTACCAAAATGATTATCAATACTGTGATTTATAGAGCAAAATGGAAAGAGGTAATTATGATTAACTATCAGTTATCTGTTAATATTTAAAATGTTTCCACATTTAGGGTAATCCCATCAGTGAAGATACCACTTAATATGTGGGGAAAATATTATAATTGAGGTATTACATTGAGTAAGAATTTTGTACCGAACACTGGAAATTATTAATTATAATGGGGCCTTGAATTGGGAAACATTCTTGTAATCTTTTTTTCAAGAGCTACTAAAACTATACAGAAGAAAATTGTTCATATAAAATAATGTCTACTTAAAGAATTTATGAAGAATTACTCTAGGTTGATTGGTCTGGAAAGATTAAAGATTAAAAAATAGAAGCACACGCACTCAGAAAGTTTTGGTTTTGTGGCTGTTGGTGTATTTGTCTGCAGTAATAATAGGATTTGACAGGAGAAACCAGTTGATGGCTCTCATACATTCTATGAGATGTACTGGATTGGAGCCTACAGAATGAATCACTGTTGGTGAACATTATCCAGACAGGACCGGGCTATGGTTTTGTCTCTGGAAGGTCTGTCTATATAACTATCATCCATTTGTTAGACTATATAGTTTAGAAAGAAATCCTAATATCAGAATAATGTCAAAGACAAGGAAGACAAATTTTAAAAATGCATGGATACTCATGTGAAAGAAAGATTGCACAGTTAATATAGCTCCTTGTTTATGCCTTATAGCACAGTTGTGAAAATTAGGTTGTTTAATTTATTCTCAAGTAGTATTGTTTTCAATCACTATTTAACAACATAAGCAAGATTATTTGACTCAAACATTAATGTATTCACAAGATCCTCATTTAAGTATTTGCTATTTATTCTTCCCTCAGGTAGATACTGGTTGGCTCCCAGACTTCAACTATGGCATCAAAACACAGTACAGTTATATATAAATAGATTCCTTGATGAAAATGGAGTCATGTGTATTTACCATGTTTACAAAAATATACTTATTGTTTTCTCCATTATATTAAAAAAAGTCACAGATGGCTTGACTATATTGTTTTTTTCTTAAAGAAAATGCCTGACTATTTAAAGTATTGTGATATTTTCCATTATCTTGTAACTCCCTTTTTTGTTTATGAAAAATATTTTTCCATTAGTTTAGTACATAGAAAACTGACCAAGGAAAATTTAATATTTAACTTATAATGATAAGTATTTATCGTATGTAATGAGGCTTATCTGGCCTAGGTCTATTTCTTTGTTAACAAGTCTTATTTCCTTCTGGAAGATGAAATGTATTGAGAATTAAAGAATTACACATGTGGTTAGAAAGCTGACCTTTAAAGCCTCTTCCAATCTTGAAGTTTAATATTTCTGAGCTATTTGGCTGCCTTTTCTTTCTTTCTTTTTTTTTTTTTTTTTTAACAGTAATATCATAAATCTATAGAAACCCCAAACAAAATGCAATTTTGGTTTTACATTAATTAGCTTTGAAATATAACCTTCAGAAAAGTATTTTATTATCTTTTAAGAGTCCATTAGGGTATAAAATCAATACTTTAGCCACTCAGTGAAGCATTTCATTTTTCTCAGTATTTTCGAGAGAAGCCACTATATGCTTCCAATTTAACTTTTTTTTTTCTTTCTTAATGGAATTCTATACATACATAAAATAACTTTCTTAAATCATTAAAACCTAATAGAAAATTAGCAGGGTTGTGATAGATTGCTATACCTTTGTGGTGAAAAGACAGGGTAAGAGCTAATAGTTTTGAGTGCCCTTCGGACACATGAAACACCACCTATTTTCTCAAGGGAGGATATTTGAAATTAAACAGGTATGAATTTTCTACTCCACCTTGGGGAGATTTGATAGCCCTCTGCAAGTATTAAGCTTGGGGGACTGTGCTTCTCTATCCTCAATCATTCACCCCACCTTCAAGAAAGGAAAACATCCTAAAGAAATAGATCTATTCGTGCGAACAGTCTCAGTTGCCTAGTTCCCCACAGGAAGGCATATTGTCTACACGAGCCACCCTGGGGCAAGTTTTTGGTAAATGACAGCTGTCACTGCCTTCTGAGTAGATTCTCAATAGAACGCTACACTGGCGGTGGTCACAGAACGGGTGGAGAAGCTTATTTTGAGTTGTATTACAATTTTCCATTGCTGGGTAATAACTGCAACATATATCATCTTACAGAGTTTCTGTAGATCGGAAATTCAGAAGCAGCTTATTAGCTGCGGGGCTCTGGCTCAGGGTTTCTCATGAGGTTGCCGTCAAGGTGTCACTGGGGACTGCAGTCTCCTGAAGATTGGAATGCAGCCAGACAATCCACTCTTTAGGGCGTTCCCGTGCATGCATGACAAGTTGGTGCTAGTTTTTGGCAGGTGGCCTGGGTTACTTTCCATTGCGCTACTTGAGCGTTCTCATGAAACTGTGGTTCTTCTCCTGGAGTGACTGATCCAAGAGACAGCAAGGCAGAAGCCAAAATATTTTTTATGACCTAGTCTCAGAAATCACATGTAATCATTTCTAGTATGTACTATTGTTTACAAAAATCAACCCTATTCACAGTTGGAGAGGACTACATGGGTTCACAAATTCCCAGAGGTGAGATTATTGGGAGCCATTTTGGAGCGAGACTACCTTGGAATATGGTAATTCTTCTTCTGGGTTGTTAATAGAGCTGGTCTTGGAGAAAACAAGTTGTGTATTGTTTTGTTCTGTTTTCTAACCATTCTTTGGGCTCCCATTTCTGTGCTTCTTTGAGCAACCTTCTATTACCAGTTCCCAGTACTTTCAAGTTGATCCCTTCTTCCTCAGCGCTCTGCTGTGGTATCCTTCCTGTTGTTAAAAAACAAAATTCAGATGAGTAAATTTGAAGATCTAATTGGCTTTATTAAACGATTCATGAATTGGGTAGCATCTCTTCTAGCAAGTAGAGGTGTGCTCCAAGGAGTTGTGCAAAATGGAAGGTTTTTATAAGAAGGAGGGTGGGGCAAGAAAGTTATAAGCAAAAGAAATATGCAAAGTCACCTTCCTTTATGGGGGGAGAGCAGGAGGTCTTATCATGCAGACTACCTCATCTTCCTTTGGAGAATGGAGAAGGCCCAAATGGCAGACTCCATTGGCATCCATCAGAAAATTCCTGACTGATCCGGTTAAGACTACATCGCTGGGGAAGGTTGAAACTACAATTAGATTCAGGTAGTAAGCCACAGTTTACTGACTTGGGGCTTTAACCGAAGCGATGCCATTTTGGGCCTTTGGTTTTCTTTTTAACACTATCCTTCCTTTCTCTCAAATTCAGCAAAGATTTGAGGGCAAATTGTGTGTCAGTCACTGTTCACATCAGTGTACAAAATCACCCTTTTTTTTTTTAAAGATTTTATTTATTTATTTGAGAGAGAGAGATAGCGAGAGAGAATAGGAGTAAAGGGGTGGAGCAAGGAGAGGGAGAAGCAGGCTCCCCACTGAGCAGGGAGCCCAATGTGGGGCTCCATCCCAGGACCCTGGGATCATGACCTGAGCCAAAGGCAGGTGCTTAATGACTGAGCCATGCAGGCGCCCCAGTAAATGCAATATTGTGATTTATAATGAGAAATACATGGTCTTTGACCTTATTCATGGTACAAAGCACCTAAAACCTTTGGAATTTTCTGTGATAAGAACACTAAAGGTGTCTTTTATTATGTTAATGAAGTGACTTTTGGAAACCCTCTAGATAACCTAAGTATGGGGGCTGGTTGCCCAAGGTACTAACCATGTGATTAGAGGATTGGAACTTTTAGTCCCACCCCAGACTTCTGGGAAGGGAGGGGGCTAAAGGTTGTATTAATGCCAATGGCCACTGATTTAATTAATCATGCCTATGTGATGAAGCCTCCATAAAATCCCAAAAGGTGGGGGTTCAGAGAGCTTAAGAGTTGGTGAACAGGTGGAGATTTGGGGGGGAGTGGCATAATCAGAAAGCAAGGAAGCTCTGTGCTCTTCCCACATACCTCATCCTATACATCTTTTCCTTTTTATCATAAACTGGTAATCTAGTAACTAAAGTGTTTCTCTGAGTTCTGTGAGCTGCTCTAGCAAACTACTTGAACCCAAGGCAAGTGTTGTTGGAAACTTCAATCTATAGGTCGGTCAGAAGCACATGTGAGACATGGACTTACAATTGACATCTGAAGTGGGAGGGGAGAGTCTTGCAGCCTGAGTTTTAACTTGTGGGATCTGGTGCTATTTCCAGGTAGACAGTGTCAGAACTGAGGTAACTTACAGGACACCCAGCTGCTGTCCGGGATTGCTTGGTGGTATGGGAAACCTCCTCTTCCCTATCCATATATGTTGGAACTGGGTCCAGAACCTTTAGTAAACAATCAAGGTAAGAGGTCAATGATTGGCAGAATCCCCTTAAAATAATATTTTTATTTTCGTAGAGCTAGCTACTCTGTGATTTAATCCAAAAGAGTAAGGTGGAACTTTAAGGCTCTGAAGTAGATACTAAGCACACTGGGGGGGCTCTCATTTGTACCAGTTTCACTGCTTTAAGCCACTTATAAGACTACTTCTGTTCAATGGAAAACATTACCACCAAGCTATCTCATTCAGCATGGTCTTTTGCACAGTGTGGAAATGCAAGACTGCGGGGGGGAAAGTATTTTCCGTGCTCAAACAGAGGCAAAAACATTAATACAGTTATCACCACGGGTACATGATGATTATCAGTGATTAAAGTAGTTAGTTTTGCCATTTCCTTTGAAATTTGACACAGTGTGATTTGAATTTCCACAGATAGGGTGAAGAGCTTTGCATCACCTTTTTATGTATATGTTTATATCCTAAGCCAGTGTTTCAGGGATTCTGGCATTTATATCTGTGATTAACTCTAAAACATATTTCCATGGGGCTTTTATTTATTTATTTATTTATTTATTTATTTATTTATTTATTTTGGAGTTTCAAAACTGTTCGGGCCAATAAATCTTTCTACCAATGACAGATTGGTCAACATTGAGGAGGTAAATGGAAACTAATGACGCTCATCAAGTTGATGATATGAATGATTTATTGGACCCGATCATTTAACACTTTGATCAAGAAGTCAATACTGGGGAAAGAAAACCGGGCTCTTATTATGGCAAACTGTATTTGCACTGTCAGCATTCGGTGATTTATTACAAACCTGTGGCTAGGATTAGGAGATTATAAATGGGGGGAAATGGAAGGCTCATTAATTTTTTATCCCCACAGGTGCAAGACATGCAGTGGGCTGATCGAGAACACGCTCACCCGGCATCTGTCTGCAGCCTGCCCTGCAGGCCTGGGGAGAGGAAGAAAACGGTCAAAGGAGTCCCATGCTGCTGGCATTGTGAGCGCTGTGAAGGTTACAACTACCAGGTGGACGAGCTCTCCTGTGAACTTTGCCCTCTGGATCAGAGACCAAACATCAACCGCACAGGCTGCCAGCTTATCCCCATCATCAAACTAGAATGGCATTCCCCCTGGGCTGGGGTGCCCGTGTTCATTGCAATCCTGGGCATCATTGCCACCACCTTTGTGATCGTGACCTTTGTCCGCTATAATGACACACCTATTGTAAGGGCTTCCGGACGAGAACTTAGTTATGTGCTCCTAACAGGGATTTTCCTCTGTTATTCGATCACCTTCTTAATGATTGCTGCGCCAGATACAATCGTATGTTCCTTCCGCCGGATCTTTCTAGGACTTGGCATGTGTTTCAGCTACGCAGCCCTTCTTACCAAAACGAACAGGATCCACCGAATATTTGAGCAGGGGAAGAAATCGGTCACAGCACCCAAGTTTATTAGTCCAGCATCCCAGCTGGTGATCACTTTCAGCCTCATCTCGGTCCAGCTCCTAGGAGTGTGCGTCTGGTTTGTTGTGGACCCCCCCCACATCATCATTGACTATGGAGAGCAGCGGACTCTAGACCCGGAGAATGCCAGGGGAGTGCTCAAGTGTGACATTTCCGACCTCTCGCTCATTTGTTCGCTAGGGTACAGTATCCTCTTGATGGTCACTTGTACTGTTTATGCCATTAAAACGAGAGGTGTCCCCGAGACTTTCAACGAAGCCAAACCTATTGGATTTACCATGTATACCACCTGCATCATTTGGTTAGCTTTCATTCCCATCTTTTTTGGTACAGCGCAGTCAGCAGAAAAGGTAAGTGCAAGAAATGCATACACCAACCCTTCCCTGGATTTAACTCCTTTCTTTAGGATGCTTCCCTGCCTTTCTTTTCGGTTCACTTATATTCTCTCAAGATGATTCAGTCTTATTTAGAAATATATATATATATATATATATTTATATGTATTATATATATTTATATATTTTATATATATATAAAATCCCTCAAGGTCACTTAACTTTGAATATATATTTATATTTTTTATATATGTATAAAATCCCTCAAGGTCACTTAACTTTGAATATGTGTTGACTAAGGTTGATTGTCCATGAAGAGTGCTTTAATGGGTCCTTCTTAGCAAGGCTGAAAATTGACAGATCTCACATTACTTTCTGGGTCTCTCTTCCCAGGTCTGTTATCAATGGAGATAACTGTTCTTTTCCTAATGTTAATTAAAAGAGGATGGGAGAAAAGGCAGACATGATTCATAGGGGTGAGCTATCCCAGAGATATCCCATTGCATGACAAATGCCGCCTTTTCTGGTTCTAATGCGACTCTGGGAAAAAGCTATTCCTTCACAATTACAATGGCTTTCATCATGGAAGCAGGGTTTATAGTAAAGCGACAACAACAAAAGAAACTGAGGTGGCTTAGTTCAATCTGAACCATCTTACTATTTCTCGTCAGCCCCCATTCTTATCACTTTTCCATATGGACAAGGTGATGATGAGAGATTAAAGAAGACAGCAGTGGGCAGTTATATAAAGCAGTTTATAATTTTTCAGAAGGTGAAGATCAATTAAATCTCTTAACATAATTTCCTTTGGCCACTAATCTCCAGTTAGCCTTTTCCACATAAATCACTGCAAGTGAAGAACATCCATATGAGAAAGGGGGCATGTACTGCACGGGATACAGGTAGTTTTCTGTCCAGAAAAGCAGAGAACTCACATTAACCACGAATTCCAAGGTTTGGGTAGGTTAATGGAGACAAGCCAGCTTGTAAAACAAAGGCAAGTGCTATCTTTCTGAATGAATAGTCAGTCCTTCAGCCTTACTGTGCCTATGAGCACGCGCTTCTCTCAGAGTGAGGATTTCAAGATCGCGCCGCCCTCCATCACCAGAAGTTGTGAGGAAATCAAGCACCTGGGGACAATTACATTCCCCAGTCTCTAACATTCCAAGCGAGGTCATGTATGACTCTTAAAATCCCAACTAATTCAGAGGAAAAAATACTCAACAAGGGCACAGAGAGCTCATTAGTATGAGCATTCATCCCTTACTAGATCAATGTGGCTTTCAACCATGTTTGGAGACACAAAAAAATGTACTTCAGCAAACTTGCTGCTGAAGAGAGAAAGCTTACCATGGGTTCCAGATCTGTGACCTTTCATGACTTAGATGGCCTGATAGAAGTCCATGAATATTTTATGTGGGACCCAGCACATGGCAGGAAAGTAAAGTAAGGCGGTCTGATGCTCTAAACCTAATAAACATTACATTTTTGACACAAGTAGATAGGAATTTATGGGGATCAAACTTGTAAATATGACTCAGGAGAGAGTGCATGAGCTGGAAAATAAGTCTCTCACAGTCTGTTGGGTCTCTTTTGATGTGGTTAGTTGAACTGGTCAGGGCAAAACAATGTTCTTCAGAGTCTGGAAATGTCTGCATTATGTGAATTATTAATAACATTAAGTGGCATTTGTATTTGAACCAAGGACTGACTTTTTTAATATACTGTTTTATCGGAAAAGGGCCATAGGTAGTTTATTTTGCTTTCTTGTGGGCAATAAATATTTACCCAGACAAAATCTCCTGAGCTCTGACATCTAACTTCCTTTTCTTTTTTTTTTCCTCCTGCTTTACATTTCATAAATTATAGTCTACTCTTACTTCCCATATTGTGACTTTCAAGGGCAGTGGGGGAGGGCAAATACAAATAAGATGTTATTTCTATTTAGATAAGTCTTTCAGTGCCTCGATTTTTAGCATACGTAAAATCATGGCATGGTATTTCACAATTGGATAGTATTATCATAGCACTTCAAACAGCATTATACTAATAAGTTTTTTTAAGGTAGTTGAAAAAAAAATGGCCAAAGTTCCTCAGAACTAAAAGCCTGCTAAGCTGCAGCTTTTCCCTTGCAGCGGTGATGGAGATAGGAGGAATTTCAGGATAAAATGGACAGGTGAATATGCTGGGAGGGGGGTGATGAGGCTCGATGCGATGCCGCTGAGCCCTTGGGCACTGCGGTATATCCTCTGAAAACCTGGAATTTATATATATATTTTCGGGAATAGGTATATCCACGCCTATAGAGATATGACTGAATGCTAGACAAAATTCTTTTTATCTCTCTTAGTTTTGTGGACTCAAAGTAAGTCAAAGGAGCACATTGTAAGACAAATTATAAAATCTGTTAATTGGATTTATCTTGTTTTCATGATATAATTGAATGTAGAAAAGACTGAAGAAATCGGGAAGAAATGCTAATTGTAGGAATTTTCAGAACATCGTAAAGTCCTCAGATGGTCTAGTTAGTCTTGGAGTTGCTGAATCTGGACCAGCTCTACATCGAGAGCTATTATAAGTAGCTAAGATTTGGCTACTGAGGTACTTTATATAATACAATTATGTGTCATCCTAAGGCTTCCCATCAAATTTGCTACCTGTTATTTTCTGTCAAAGTATCTTTATTATTCAAAACAATACACAAAATGCATGAGAATATTTATTTTTTCACATTGCTAAAATTGTTGACACAGATACCAAAGGTGGATAAAACTCTGTATCTCTAAAAGAAGGCTTTACAAAAGTTTTATTGACTTGTGAGGACCAAAGAGCCGGTCAGTCCTCCATTCTCATTTATAATGCTCAGCCAGTTAGCCCACGTTATCAGCTTGAACTGTTAGTAGCAGTTAGGCAGTGCACACAGCCATTAATTCAGTAGCTCCTTATTGAGCAGTGTGTCCAGTATTGTGCCAGTGATTGAGCCCACGTCAGTCTGCCTCCCCGATCCTTCCTTGTAACGCTCAGCCTGGCTCCCAGCCGACGCCGGCCTGATGCCTGCAAGCACCAGCAAGGTGCCAGGCTCAAAGGCAGGAGAAGATCAGGCTCAAGGGCAGGGCAAGATGGTGAGGAGTCAGAGCTGAGATGAGAAAGCAAAAAAAGCTATGCATCCCGTAACTATACATCAGTAACCTAGAATTTATAACACAGGAGACAGCAGAAGAGCAAAATTTCTTTCACTATGTATTTAATTATGCTTCTTAGAGTAATCTACGGAAGAAAACTCATCTAACCATACAGGTTTCTCTGAAATTATAACATAAGTAGGAATAAAAGGTAAAATTAGTTGAATAATTTAGACAGATGTTTTGGAAAACCCCTGAGTAAAATCAAATTATAAAGGTATATTTTAGCACTCATGAAGACAGCTCTGTAAAGTAAGTCTTTATTCAAGATAAAATACCGTTTAATTTCCCCACATTTTTTTCAGATTTTGAAATGAAGTTGAATCATGTTTTTCCAATAGATTTTAATGACATCATTTATTAGCTTTGTGCCCGCTACATTCTACTAACTCATCGTATAAGTGCACTTTTCCTTCTCTTTTAGAAAAGTGGTGTGAAGGAAGGGTGGACACACTGAGGCGTGGACATGGACTCACACAAACTCTCCTAATTGTGCTGAAAAATCTAAAAAACTTAAAATATAATTAATGTAATCGTCAGGAAAAGAATCCTCGGGGATGGTGAGGGGCTGTTAGGATGGCAGAAGTCTCTTGAATACATATTTTACCACCTCTAATTGCACTCATAAAGCTGAGATAATCAGACAAGGGTTATGACATTGCCAAGCTCCAAAGGAGCATAGTGCTTTAACCAGGGCATTGGGTGGAAACAAAACAAAACACCCTCAAAGCAGGGGAAAAAAAAAAAACAACAACAAACCACCAAAACTCAAAAATGTCAATAACCCCCTATGCCTCAAAGCAGCCTTTCTTCCTTTGGTGTGGCATCATCCAGGAGCTCAAGTCAGAAACCGGGGAGTTGTCCTAGACTGCTCTCTGCACGCACCCACTCCTTCATTTCTTCCTCTCACCTGCCAATGTCAGCCTTGAAACATTCCTGGAGGGTCAGCTGTAGCCATCAGATGTGTATCTGAGTGACTGTGTCTCTTAACACAGAGCCTTTCATGTGGTACCTTCTCAGTGAATGCCGACCCAATGTGTGAAAGGACTGCCTTGCACGAGAATGATCTCATATAATATAATGCTTCTCTATGATTTAAGTTAGACTGTGATGTCATAAAAATCTTATATTTTCATCTTATTGTGATCCCCATTACAACAGCTTTTTTTTTTTTTTTTTTCCCTGAAAAACAAGTTTTCTCATTTCGGTGATGGGCCATATGCATTTCTTTAAAAAAAAATTTTTTTTGTCTTTATCACTTCTTCTGAAATTGGGCTGCTAAGTATGTAGGGAGAAAGGCAAAAAGGAATTATGGTTGTCTTAGTTCTGTCTAGCATACACAGAACAAAGGAGAATTGATGGCATTAATCAGATACTTTTGCCTTGTCATCCCTTCCCTGTTTTTTTTACTGTATCTGTCTGTTGAAGGGCAGAAGAGTGTGGGGCTGCAGAGATGGATGAGGGGAGTAAGGAAGAGCAGAGGCTCTGGAGAAGGCAGATTTGGGTTCCAATCCTGACTCTGCTAAACTGGCTGGGGAAATGTAGGCAAGGCCAAACATCTGAAGATAATAATAAATTCTCCCAGAGGATGCAAATTCACACAGAAAACAATATAAAGCCGTCACTTGCCATCTGTGCCCAGCCCTATTCTCAAACTAGAACAGACTTGAGTTCATATCCTCTAGGAAAAGGCAGGAAGATGGGTGACTTTAAAAAAAACAAAAAACAAACCCAAACACTTCTGTTGTCTCATTATGGTGTGTTTTTTGGTACTAACAGATACCTCATGGTAGTTTTGCTGAGAATTTCATGAGATAAGTCAGGACAGGTGTTCAGCATGTAATAAGTGATCATTAAAATGTTGGCCGTTCCCGCTATTCGGCTGTAATTTATGAGGGCCGGGACCTTATCGGGTTTTGCTCACTGTCGTATCCTCAGCACTGAGTCGAGGCCTGAGCCAGCATAGAGTCTCAAGAAAAAAACAAAACAAAACTGTGTTTAATGATTGAATACATTCTTATTTACCCAGATAATTGCCTCAGTGTCTCCAGTCCTTGAGACCATGTCCATGCAGCACCCCAACTGGATGTGTTTTCTCAAACATAGAGACTTACCCCAGGGTAGTCGATCATGCAGATTAAGTACCCTAAAGAGGGCAACCAGAATCGGTAGGACTCGGAGAAAGAGAAGAGAGAATTGTTCCCGAGGCAACGTGTCTCTACCTTCACACATCGAGCCAGAAATACTGGAAGCAAGCGAGGTGTCATCACAAAGCAATTGCTGAAATATGTTAAAATTTGAAAAGTGCGCAACACTAACAAGAGTTGTGAGAGGTAGTTCTGAAGGGAATAACAAAATTCCTGCTTTAAGGAATAGTCAAGGTGAGAGAAGAACAGCCTGAGCAACCCGTCAGTATACTCTAGACAACAATGGAAGTGATTTTCGGAACAGATCAGCCCAGAGCCACACCTGTCTCTGCGGGCAGTCCTTCATGTCCTTAGACAGGAGGGGAGTGGAAACAGGAGGCTGTTTTCTTTCCCTGTCAACTTGCAGTTATTAGAAGCGGATTCCTTTGAAGGCTTCGCCGTGTCCCCGTGTACGGTGGCACCTATCATCATACCTACCTATTTCAGGTGTCTGGGCAAGATCAGTCATACCAGAGCTGCAGTCAACTCTAGACGGGGAAAGCCAAATAGAAGAGGAAAAAGGAAAAGCAACCCAAAAAGAAAACATTTATATAATCTTATTTGTGCACTCAGTTAAAATGATCTGCTTGGGAAGATGCAGAAGGAAACAACGAAATAAGGAGATTCTAGGGCACAGTGTAGGCCAGCCTGTTAAGTGGCTCTCCTAGGGAATGCTGCCCTAGCCAGGCTTATTACTTTTGTTCCGGCTGTGCCCCATATTACGCCACAGAAAATTGCCAACTTACACATTTAGGGCAATTCTTTTGGGGATGCCTATCTCATTTGACAGCATAAAGAAATACTTTCTCGATGACCCTTGCTTAGATTCCATGATCCTCCTATTTTCGGGGGGCTCTGAGGAAGCTGTGAGGCCTAGGGCTACTTAATTTAAACATTTGGCTGTTAGTGAGATTGTGGTATTTACTCATTCATCTTTTTTTTTTTTTAATTGAAATTGAGTTTACAAAGGGTTTGAATTTTCTATGCCCAAATTATAATAATTTAATCAACTATACAATTAGATAGTCAACCTGGGAACTAAGTCCTCAGCTCACTCATCTCATTAAAATGGTTTAGCTTTCTTAATATGTTTAAAATGCTAGACTACTAGATTTGATGAAGACGAAAATGTGACTTTTTTTAGTCATAGTGACCATGACCTTGTTTCAAAAATGTTCAGGGGGAATGCCATACAAATAGACTTATTTTTTCTTCTATATAGACAGAACCTTAATGACACCCCAGACTGTTGATAGTACAGAATGCAGTGACTAATTTACTTGTGTAACTTCAAATTGCATTTTCCATGATTCAGTAGACACTTATATCTTATGGAGCACACAGGGTGCCAGGAAGAGCAGCTTGCAAGCAAATAGTTCCTTGTGGCTGTAACCATATCACATTTTTATGTTATGAATTTTTTTTTAAACCTCTAAATGCAGTATCATATGGGTTAGTACCACCCACCCCAAAGTGTAGAAAAATATTTAACCAAATATTAGTATAAATTCCAGGTTATTGAAAATAAATGCAAACCAGACTTATTGGCATCATTAAAAGAAATATATATATAAAAAAGAAACTTAGTCTGCCTTATGGTTCAGGATATGGGCTGGCACAAACATATTTATATCCCTTTCCTCTAAGGCAACAATGAAATTTAAAAATATAAAAAAGAAGGAAAGAAAAGGAAAAGAAAAAGGAAGAAAAGGAGGACAGGAAAGAGAATGAGAAGAGGCCATTATATTTTTAGAGCCAACATAAGGTAGAACAATTTGAGAAACTCCACAAAAATTAAAGTCAAATGGGTAGATTTATAGAGAAATTAAAAGAAGGAAAGCATAGCCCAAGTGACAGAAATGGTTCTTACCATGATAGTTTCAAATAATTTCTAAGCCTCAAGTCAGTATAAAGACCTGACGTGGGCATGGGAGTGACCATCAGGAGAATCATGTAAAGAGCTGCATTTCAAAATAGCTGGGCCAGTTGGGCCCCTCACTTTTCCTTTCTGTTCTAACTTCACAAGGATAGAGCACAGGTGTTACAGAATTCTGCTCTAAAAATTGGGAATTGTCTGATGGTAGAATTATCTTATGCTCCTTGTGTGGGTATAAGGTACTGAGAGAGAAACCAAGCAGAATTGGAAGTAACTTTATTTCAGACAGACATGAACAGGTGGGAAATACGAACTACATCTTCTATACAAGATAGAGACATGATAAATTTCTCAACTCTTAGAAGAAGTTCCTCCAGTGGTGGGTCCCCAGTCCGTTTGTGTGCCTGTATCGTGCATCTTTGAGAGAAGCCAGTCAGGTTAAACAGTGACTAACCTACACAGGTCTATAGTCTGCCCTCCCACCCAAGGAAAATGGACCCGGCCTGTAATCCTTATCCATCAACCTGGCCCTACATCCTAATCATACAACAGCCAAGGATGTCATGATAACTGAAGAACCAAATTTAAAAAGACACATACACAAAACAAAACCAGAGGTAATTCAAAAATATTAGAAAATTGTTTTTAAAGATTTTATTTTCTATTTGACAGAGAGAGAGAGAGCAAGCATGAGCAGGGGGAGGGGGAGAGGGAGAAGCAGACTCCCCGTGAGCAGGGAGCCCAATGCTGGCCTGGATCCCAGGACCTTAGGATCATGACCTGAGGTGAAGGCAGATGCTTAACCGACTGAGCCACCCAGGCGGTCCAAGAGAATTTTTAAAAAACAGAATTTTAATGAGCATTCCAAGAGAGAATCAAGAGAATATCGAACTTACGTGCATGAGTTGCTGTGGAAAAGATCAATCAGAAAATAAAATGATCCTGGAAATTAAAATACAAATGTGAAAATAAAAAGCTGAACAGATGAACATAAATATGGGATGACTGGGGTTAACACTGGAGTGGAGATGTGAAGGGTAAAATCAGAGAAAGAACCAAGAAGAAAAGGAGAAAAATGAAATGAAAAGTGAAATGAAAAGAAAAATGAAAAAAGGAGAAAAATGAAAAATCTGAGGAAAAGTTAAAATACTTTGAGCGTGGATATAAGATTCTAAAATATATCTAATAAACACTGAGAAGAAACAAAGAAGCGGAAGAAACGGCTGAAAAAATAAAATAATAAAATAAAATAAAATAACAGAAGTTTCACAAATTGAAGAAAGACAATTTTAAAAATTGAAAAGCCCATACATCTCAGTAAAATTGCACTAACTGAGAGAAAATTCTAAGAACTTTTAGAGGGGAGAAAAGATACATATAAGGTATGAAAATCAGACCTCATATGCCTCCCTGGATTCTAGAAGGCAATGAACAAAGACTTTCTGAGGGAAAGTATTTTAAAGTTACAATTGTATAGCTAGCCAAACTATCAATCAATGTGAGGCTAAAAATGTATGTGGCTCAGAGAATGCCTGCATATCTCACATATGAATTATTCTAGATGTAATCCAACAAAATAAAAAAAGCACATCTGATATGAGACGAATAACAGTGGCATTTGCTTATAACATAGAAATGAAGAAATTTAAGAGGGAATTATAAAAGGACCTATATTAGACCCTACTTTCTAATTACCTCTTAACAGGTAGGGTTTTAATAATTATGGTTATTCTTTCTCTGCAAGCCCAGTCATGCTACTTGGATGAATCCAAAGGCAATAATATTCAGTAGCCATATACAAAAATCACGTTTTGTATCAGTCTTACGTTGTTAGAAGAAATCTAGAAACAAAATACAGAAATGTTAATTTGTCTATGGAAGTGAGTATAAATATTGTAAACCCCGTTAAATTAAAAATAGTAACATAACTTTAAAAACTTGGGTGCTGGCTAAGGAGCGGCAATAGAGAGAAGAGCTGTGCAAGCGCATTAAATCACTCACTTTTACTGTGAGTAGTCAACACACACAATCTAAAGTTGATAACCCCAGAAATAAGTGCATTATTTAAATAACAAAACAAAAACTCTTCAAACAGGTTCAGTCTCTAGAATAGCATCAGGACATGGGAAGATGGGTGATGGAGGGTTTTTATTTTACAGATACTTAGATTTTATTTCATTTAATAAATAATTTATATGATAAAAATAGAAATGACTGCATATGGAAGGGTTTAAGTGAAAGTCTTGGGAAAAACTTTTCTAAGACAACATGCATGTACATTCTCATATGGGGGTTTTGCTGCATAATATGTATTTTGTGACAATATTGTAGATGCAAAAATGGGTGAATGATTTTGAATTTGTAAAATGACTCGAGATTTTTTTGGATGCCACCGTTTGTGAATTTCCTCTTATTTAAGGTTAATGCCATTACTAAATCTTATTTTAAGGGCCACAATTTAAGTAGTAATTTACAGCCAGTGATTGTATTTCATTAGAAATATTTGTTAGATGTTTGCTATATAAAGGGACCTTTGCTTGGTGTTTGGAAAAATGCAAAGATGAGTAAGAAGTTTGCTATCCAGTTGTTTAGGGTCAAGTAGGGGCCAAACCAAGCTGGTGGATGACTGGTAGGAGGCAGAGTAACATAAACAGAGGCAAAGTGCCCACTCTGAGGTCTTAGGGCCACGGACAGAGAAAGGAGGAAGGTAGCCTGTCCTGTTGAGGGATCATTAAAGTCTGCATGAAGGAGGTGGGAATTAAACAGGTCGCGAAGGGTGGAGAGAAGCAGATGGAAACCACCTTCTAGGCTATAGGAGCAGGGGGGTTAAACTTTCAGAAAAGGGGAAAGTCAGGGCATTTGTGTGTAAAACCTTGAGGGAGGAAGTGTTTTGAGTTTAGCACAGTCACAAGGAGAGGTCGGTGATGTATAGATCCCAGTGCGCCCTGTTGTTAATACCTCTCCTTTTAGTCTGAAAATGTATTTTGGGCAATGCATTATAGGGTTACACACAAAATAACGGCTGGTCAGATAACCAGCAACCATTTTGCGGCGGGACGTAACACCGTTTGTACTGCATTTGCTGCGGACTTGAGGATATTGGAATCTTTCTGAGTGTGGGTGTATTCTTGGTACAATTCCATTTTGTGAGATTTGTTTGCCAGTAGTAAGTCAGATGAATTGTCCTGTGCAAGGATGAGAAAAAAGACAATAGCAAGATTATTGAAGAAATCTAGGCAAGAAGTGTTGGGGGCTTCACTTGTGGCAATGGAGAGTACAAAGAAGAGATTCATTTCCAATTGGGAACTGAGGATGACACAGTGGGAGGTGAGGCGCAGGCTCTCTATGGTCTTTGTGATTCCAGCCTTCTCCGTGGCTGCCACAAGGACTCTACCCAATGGAACTTGAAGCAAGACTCTGTTGTTTTCTCTCTGGTCTGGGCTAAAGGAGAGAAAGCAATTCTTTCCAATTGCTGATGACTGCATCTAACCAAGTATGGAGAAGGCTATTTGGGCCCCAAATAGTGACGTTGGGTAAAAATCAGTTTGTGTGGATAAAAGCAAAGGTAAGGACACAAGGAAAAGAATCTCTGGTGGACTATGACTTTCAGTAAACAAATCTGCTATACTATTCAAATGAATTTTATTGAAGTTGAAATAAAAAGGCAAATTCTTCAGAAATAGAAGTCATTTCTGAATGATTATGACTCAACTTAAATATATAATCACTATTGTCGTGATGTAAATTTGGGTGTTAAATGGATTTTATAGTCTAGTAATCTTGGGCAAATTTTAGGGTAATTTTGGTTTTCTCGGCTTGTCATGGTTGCGACTAAATTCATGCAATAGTTTTTCTTTACTATATGTCTCCTTTTTGTGTAACTTTGGGCACCTTGCATATAACATCTGAATAAGACAAATTTCAGTTTTATTGCTGTTTCTCCTTAAATTTCATTTCTAAAATGTCGTGTAGTGTATCCATGCAGTAATCTGCAAGGTTCCACATTTTGGCAGCATTTTAAATCTTGTTCCCAGGGAGTGATTTTTGAATCAATCAAAACCTACACCACTGATTGTAAGTTTATTTGTTTGTTTGTTTGTTTGTTTGTTAAGGATGACTTGAGGTCATTCTCATTTTGAAAAAAATCTTTTTAGTTTAAAAATTGTAATCAGTCGGATGTTTTCATCAGAATTTTAGACTGGCTGAGTTATTTGTTCAGTCAAGTGTATCTCTGGAAAAATACCAAGGGATGTAATGTTTTCTGCTGTCTGTTGGCCCAAACCTGGTAGAATACAACTCCCAATATAACCTTTGTGAGTGTATACAAACCCACACATTTCATACACACATATACATAGAGCTTTGTAGATTTCATGTTCTCAGGCAAGATTAAATGTCATGTGTTTCTCCCGCCAGATGTTTTCTCTAAAATCCTCATCCACACAAATTGAATTGAATTGAAAATAGTATTGGTAGACTGTGAGCCTGTCATAAAACTGTAAAGTGTTTACATCAGCAGGCAGCATATCCCTGGAGGACTGTCCTTTCTTCAACAAAACACTTTCCCCATGCTAACATGTCCAATCAAACCGCAATTTATTGAACATTTGGTGATATTGCCTACTTATTGTTAAGAACTGACAATAACAAGCATGAAATGAAGAATTACACTTGGAATGAAAAAGAAAAATATGTGTAGAAGGTGGTAAGAAAAACAGCAATGAGTAGAGACAGTCCATACCATAGGATTATAAAGAACATGTCTCCAATGAAAGCTCTCAAATTACTTATTTCTACCTCACTTATTACTTTCTAGTGTATTTTATATAGAGAACATGCATACCCTTGTGATCGCTAATGATACCCCCATCTTATATTTTTTCCTCCCCGACACTATGGAAAACCACATCGCTTTGAATCTCTTTTTGTTTTTTTGTCGCCTTGATCTCATCTTTCCTTCTTCTCAACGTTGCCCCTGATTTTGGCCTTTCTCCCAGGCACCATTTCCTTGGAGCACTCATCGTTCCCGAGGCTTCTGCTATAAAAGATACACTCGTGTCTTTGAATTGCTTTTTTGTGCCTGCTCTTTCACATGAACAAAAATATGAAAGTAAGGGGCGCTTGGGTGGCTCAGTCATTAAGCGTCTGCCTTCGGCTCAGGTCATGATCCCAGGGTCCTGGAATCAAGCCCCACATCGGGCTCCCTGCTCAGCAGGAAGCCTGCTTCTCCCTCTCCCACTCCCTCTGCTTGTGTTCCCTCTCTTGGTCTCTCTCTCTCTCTGTCAAACGGATGGATAAAATCTTAAAAAAAAAAAAAATGAAAGTAAACCATCCAAAACCAGAATCTGAAAGCAATCCCAAACCGAAATTGTGAAATTAAGATATCTAAAACCAAAATTTATCATATTTAAAAGAATCACTATTTATTGAATGCCTCCTGTGTACTGAAAACCAGATTAAGTGTTTTATGTATAAATAATCTCCTTTCATCTCTTACAGATGCAGAGAAGTTAAGAATTTTTGCATTCACACTGCTACCATGAGGTGTGCCTGGGGCTGAACCTACTCTGTTTGACTACAAGTCTCATGATTTTAGCTGCTGCTTCATATTTCTCCATTATGCTTAATCTTTGTGTTAATTCCTCTTCTCTGTCAATATTATCTGTTTTTCAGAGCTCCAAACTTGAAAGTTAACAGAAGACTTCCTCTTCCCTTTCCCCCATGTATACTCTGTCAACAAATTATATTACTCATTTGAAACTGCTCCTAGATCCATTCTTTCCTTTTCACTTGTAAGGTCAAATCTTAGTCGAAATCTGGGCATCTTTGGTGATATAAGCTGACCTCTGGGACTTGCACCTTGAGAGTGACTTCCAGATTTCTGCCATATGAAGGTATTCCACATGCATCTTCTGCTTTGTCACTTTTTAAGAAATATTTACTCAAGCAACCAATTTTTTACTTAACACCCTATTCTCCTTAATGCTGACAGTATCGATGGATCTAGATGTGGCCTGCCTTCATGCATCTTGAAAGGGGAGACCAGCTTTAAGCTGACAATTATAGAATAGTTACTTAATAGAAATTGTGATAGTTACCAAAGATAAGATGAAGCATTCTTAAACTAAAATTATTTCCTGTTGACCATTAGCTCAGACCTAAACTTTTCAAATCTTGTCTTTCTTCTACAGCCTTTCGTTTCAGCGAAACCAGTGTTATCAAATCAAGCAACCCATAAAATCTTCTTTAACTTTTAAAACGTTACAGATTCTGAGCATATATGGACTCTATCTGGGCATCCATTATTTTACATTTCCAAGGTTGTGTCCTTTGTTGTTCTTGGGGGCATGTATGTATCATGTTTGCATCTATGGTTGCATCCTTATCCACAAACCCTTTAGGTAGAGACAATAAACATAATTCTTTTGTGTTCTTCCTGACTCTCACTTCTTGCTAGCCCCACAATGGCTGTGAAAGTATGTTACAAAGAGTTTTCAGCTACAATGTTGTGGAATGAGATGAACAGGAAATTGTAAACATTTTCAAGCCAATTATGAGTCGATATGTGCCAGAAAGTGAGTTAGACAAAAATGGGAAAATGTTTGGGCTGAATGGCTCTTGTCTCCTTCACATCCCTTGATGAAACAAGTTATCTTCCCTGAAACTCAGTCTCCTCACCTATAAAATGAGGGCTTGACGAGGTGGCCTCTCTTCCAACTGCATTTGGAATGTTAGAACCTACGGAATAATTGCCCCAGGATTTCCTCACACTTCTCTAAGGCCCTAATTCTAAGATGCTCTTACTGTAAAAGAAAATTGCCAACCACTCAGAAGAGTGACCTAATGTTTAAGCAAATGCATGTGAGGATTATTATGTACGTATAGTGAAGGATGCAGATTAATGCATGAAGCATTTCAGAAGACAAATTTGCTGGAGGCAGCCATCAGTCTCACAAGCCTTAATCAAGTGCATTCACATCACCATAGCATGATACACATGTATGATCCAGAATCTGAATTACTTTTCCAAAAAGCCCTATGGGGCATGTACTCACACCATATGTTTCTTTCAGCTTTACAGAGGTATCTGAGGCAAGAAAATGAAAAAGGCAACTCAGTACTTGATACTCCACATTAATTTGTACATTTTTTTGCTCTCTAGTTGGAAAAACAAACAAGAAGAGTGAGCTATTCGGTATAACTGACAGTCGACATCAGATTCTAGTTCATCAGATTTTGCTAGTTTGGCATTGACCTAAGCTTTTTTTTTTTTTTTTTTTTTTGGCACCTTTTACTCATCATCGCTCCTTGTTTATCATTCAAATCATTTTCCCTGCTAGAAATACAGGAGCCTCAGGCTGGAAGACTTAGATGTGACCCCAGAGAAGTTAATGTGTGAAGTAATCTCTTATTAGAGATTGATTTTGATTTCACCTCGCATTAGTGAGTTCCTTATCCCCTTCTACTGCATTTTCCTTGTACTTCCAGTCAATGCAGTATCATAAATCGCTCTGCCACAATGCCTTAGGAAGAAAGAAGGAAATAATGTCTCCTGAGCAGCCCTCTTGTGACAAATTACAGCATTGGTAGCAAGAGCCAGTTAAGTTTCCTTGTACACCTGTGAATTTTTCTCCCATTTGTTTTTTTCCCCTAATTTCACTCATCCTGTGGACAGTGGGAGAATGCTGATGCTTTAAAGTCCTTTGGTAACTGAAAAAAAGAAAAGCTATTTTTGTCTTGAAAAGTAATTCTTGATATTTTCAGACTTAATTCGGGTATGGAAACCATGGAGGTGACAAGAGTTTTCTTCCTGTTGGTGGAGAACCTTATAAGACCAACAGAGAAATATGTATTTATCTTGAAACATAAAGGACATATTTCTAACACAGAAACTATTTAGGGTCAATTCTAACTGACCACAATGTGTAATAAACTGTACATTAATTTAAATAGCATCCTGAAAAATTAAACTGTATTCAGTCTAGTTGCATGGAGAGAGCTTGGTGTAGTGGTTACATACAAGTCTTGCTTTGACATTCTGCATCTTCTTCCATCTCTACATTTTTGTGCTGATGCATTTGGGTGCTTGAGACATTTTAAGTTTATATTCTTGTTATGTAAATCTGCCCGAACTATAGCACCTTATCCTTTCAGCGTAGACCTAGCCCCAAGCAGATACTAAATGTTTCATACTCCCACCTGGTTTAATAGAGTAGAGCCTAGTTATTTAATGTCAATTATTACATGATTTTGTGTTTAAAGTAAAATTATTTTTATGACTATTTTTATAACTGCAACATAACTAAATAGTAGAGAAGATGTTATAAGTTTGTTTATAAGGTTTTTTTAGGTCCTATTCCCCACTCTTTAATAATATATCCTATCAGGAAGTAATCTTTAACTGTGTAATTTTTTTTAAAATGATATATTTTTAATATATGATTAAAAAAGCATGAATAATATATTTTCTGGAGAAAAACAGCTTCACTTTAATGTCAATCAATGGGAAAATACATTTCTATGTAGTGAAACTCACTTTGATATAATTCCTGGAACATATCTTAGATACATAAAGTATATATAAATCATACTATTCTTTCATTTAAAACCCTTTAAATTCCTAAAGCATGACTTCATCTTCAAATTGCTTCATGTTCTCTCTTTCAGAATATTACAATAATTTAAGGCTGTTCTATACGATAGGATATTATACCAAAGGGTCCTTTTTCTTGCCACTTCACGACTGGTTTCCTACTGTGTTTGGAATCATCAATGCTTGCTTACGTTAATCCCATGTGCTACAGCAGCATGCTTCCTTCAGATTCCTGTTAACCAAATATTTATTTTCAGTCATTTAAAATCTGAACAAACTCCAGCTTTTATTTGGAGCCATCCCAATATTGTCAATTACATTTGTATTTGGGTGTTAGTTTCCCATAAGAGGTCTTACCAGATGATTCCACAGATTCTCTTTTCGTTCTTCAGAGGAACAATGTCTGGAGTTTCTTTTATTAGTGCTCTTTTTAGTGAACAGTAGCTTACAAAGGGACTCATTGAGAAAAACTATTTTTCTCAATAGCTTAAGTTTCCTTTTTCATATTTATTCCACAATTTCAGTACTTTACCCTTATTTTGGGATAGTTGGTCCATTTCAAGTCATCTCTCCCATTATTGAAATGAAATTACACATATAATAACATCAAAAGAAGAGCTATATAACTATATTTTAAAATATAATTTTATCATAACATCCTGAAATCTCAATGCCCTCTAATAGTAAAGCAAACATGGAATTGTTTATATAGAGAGAGGGAAAATTATAAATATTTATAATATTAAAATATTCTGTTTCTGTATGGAGTGCTGAGAAGCAAAAAAATATCTATCCCATTTTATATCTCAATTCAGTATGTATTAAGTCATCATTTCCTAAACTTACTTTTTATTTATTTATTTAAGATTTATTTACTTGTTTTAGAGAGAGAGCATGCGCGTGCGCGAGAGCGCCCACAAGTGGGGGGGAGGGGCAGAAGGAGAGAGAGAATCCTTAAGCAGACTCCCTGCTGAGCATGGAGGCTGATGCAGAGCTACATCCCAGGACCCCGAGGTCATGACCTGAGCCAAAATCAAGAGTCAGATGCTCAACTGACTGAGCCATCCAGGCACCCCTAAACTTACTTTAAAAAAAAATTAGGTTAAGCTTACCAGATTCATTAAATAAAAATTCAGATATTCAGTTAAATTTCAATTTCAGATAAACAATGAATAATTATCTTGTATAAATACGTCCTATACAATATTTGTGACATCCCAAAATATTATTTGTTCTTTATCTAAAATTAAAATTCAATTAGATGTCCTATATTTTGTCAGGCAACTCTATACTAGGTTGATGAGACTAGATTTATGAAACAAATGGAAATAAACATAAAGTGAAAATCTTCAAATTATTTGCTATAAGAATTTAGTAAAACTTTATGTATATATTTAAGACACAAAAACATTAATTAATAGTGCAAATATATGTTTAAATTATAAGAAAAGATATATCAAAAATAGACCAATGTGTATTTAAACTTATATTTGCACTCTTAATTGGATAGATGACATTAAGTTCCATGACGTGTAGTTGTGGTGAGTAGAACAAAAGCCTCCCACAGACAGGGACTTTCTAAATCACTGGACCCTGTGAGTGTGTTACGTTACATGGCAAATGGGAATTAAGGTAGCAAATGGAATTAAGGTTGCTGATCAACTGACTTTAAAATAGATAGATTATTCTGGATTTTCTAAGTGATCCAATATAACCATAAGGGACCTCAGATGTGGGGGAAGGAGAGAGTGTCAGAGTAACGTGACCTGACAAAGACTCGACCGGCTATTGCTGGCTTTCAAGATAGAAGGGAGCCCTGAGCCAAGGAATGCAGGCAGCCTCGAGAAGCTGGAAGAGGCATAAAAAGGCCTATAGAAAGACAGCAATCCTGCCAACATCTTGATTTTAGTCTGTGAGACCCATTTCTATCTTTTGACAGCCAGAACTACAAGATTCTGTTGTTCTAAACTACTGGGTTTGTGGTAATTTGTCACAACAGCAATAGGAAACTAATAGAGTAGGTAAATATGATGTGCATTAGGTGACTCTTTGGGTGATTTCCTGCTATTTTCAGACATGGCATACCATTCCTTAAGTCCAGTTTTCTTATAATAATAATAATTATGATGATTATATAAATATGTTTAATATTAAAATATTTTTAAAGTGTAGGAATGAACCCTTTGAAACATAGTATATTAAGCTGAGAGGCTATTCATTAAACATTTTAATTTATATTTAATCACCTATGCATAGTGAATGAAGCTGCTTAATCTTTGCATTCTGTCTTTTTCATATTTAAATATTTTATTTATTTAATACACACAAGATTAGCTTATATTCTTTATTGGCACACTTTCTTGAGTAGTAAAGAAACACTAAATTTAAAAAAATGTGTTTACTCAACAAATTTATATAACAACAAAAAGAAAAGTTCAATGAAATATGAATTACCTTCCTTATTTCCTAAGTTCATTAGTGTGATAATCTCCTTTTTTAAAAACAAAGTATATATTTTAATTATAAATATAAAACACCCACCTTATAGGAAAACTGGAAAATAGAAAACAGAACAACAAAGGCACTTATAATCCTACCCATCTAAGAAATTGCTGTAATTTGGGAGAATGTTTTTTTCCAAAAGTGGGTTTTAACCACTTTTGGAAAAACTGGGTTTTAACCACTTTTGGAAAAACTGGGTTTTAACCACTTTTGGAAAAAGATTATGTAATATATCATCTATGGATGCCAGTGATATACCAGGTTTGTTTAAAAATATTCCTGATAGTAGGCATTACTTCCTTTGAATTTTAAATTATTTAGACTATTATAAATACATTTGAAATAAATTCTTTATCCAAACATGATTTTCCACAATTTTCATTGTTACTTCAGGATAAGTTCCTTAAATCATTGTAGAATCAAAATAGGACATTTTTGTAGATCATAATATTCTTTCTCAAGCTTATTTGTAAATTAGTGATACTAATTCAATTGGCATCAACACTAAATAATGTTCCGGATTTTGTACATTCTTATAAGCCTTTGTATATATAGTACTTACTCTGGGTATCCAGATCTGGCTTTGAAACCTACAGTTTCCAAAGTATGAATTGTTTAAACTATATTGTACTCTTTCACTTTAAGCATTCTCTACACATTTATTGAACTGGGCTACTATAAAACCACACAGAAATTGAAGTATACCTTACCCCACATGGAGTGAAATGCTATTGCTCGTTGGTATTCCAATTGCAAGTCAACGAGAGAAACAAAATCAGATGGACCACGACTCCAGCATCTGCAGCACTTGCTGTTAAAATTACTAGATACTGAGCTCCTTGAGGGCTGGGATCCTCTTCTCTTCATCTCTGTGTTTCCTGTACCCAGCACTGTGCTTGACACATAGCAGGTATGCAGGTAATTTTTGTGGAAGGAATGAACCAGTGCACGAGTGCATGAACAAGAGAACAACTCTGTTCTCTCCATATTGTTTCTTTTTAGAACCTGATATGGAAATTGTGTTCTTGAAACACCCTAAGAGAATGTTGAAAAAAGCTATATGTGGGCACTTTTCATTTATGAAGAGAGTTGTACGTTTAATAATACACACTTCTGACTGATGGATTTGGGATAAGTATTTAGTCTATTTAGGTTGATTGAGAATTAATTGTAGACTGACAGGTCTCTAAGCCTCCTTCCTCGTGCTACCTGCTTTCTCACTGTTTCTGTGCTTTATCACCTGAAAAATAGGTTTCACCTGAGTTCAGATCCATTTGTCCAAGGATAAAGGTAAGGAGAGGGGAAGAGAGCTGCTGATGAAGGGGAACGCAGGCTGTGACAGGAGACTGTCACTAGAGGAACTTGAAGTGAACATTGTACTGATAGTGTTGGTGCAGACTGGGAAGGGCTCCTGGGAACCAGCTGTTCTCAGCTGCATGGTTCCGTTCTGTCCGTGCCCCCACTGAACGTCCCGAGGAAGTCCTGGTTCAAGAACCATTAAAACTGAAATGAAGCAGGTAGAGCCAGTGATGGGAAGTTAAAGCTTTTGAGTTTGGGTATTCTGAGTTTCATCGGTCTTTGACAAAATACCCACGCAGTGTTTCTTGTTTCTACCCCTACACAGACTGGCGCTGGGCTTCCTCATGTAGAAAAGGACCCGAAGTGTCAGGGTGGGGACTGCGCCCATTCATTCTGAACAAGCTTTTTTTTTTCCCCCTAAAACAAATTCTATCTCCACCATTTGCTAGCTATGAGAGTTTTAGTAAGTGATGTAAATCAATTAAGCATCATTTGAAACAACCTGTATATTGCAGGCAATAATTACCTACCTCAAAGGGACATTGGAACATTGAATTAGATATTTTTCAAGTGCCTGGGAAATATTAAGCACTCAATGAATGGCAATAATACTTTTATTATTACTTGGTTATATTGTGGTTTCTACACTGCATTTAACTTCATAGTGTGCTCAATTTGTAATTGATTTCACAACATAATGTGGGATTTTATTCATCTCCCCCCCTCCATGTTCAGTTTAAATTATTTGTGATCATATCAGGCATTCTCTGGACAAATACACAGTTTTTGAAGCTCACAAAAATGATATACTCTGTCTCCTCAAGAGTCTGTCTTTCTGGTAGCCTATGCAACATCCCAGAAATTAAAATCCTATAAACATCACACTACCTATGCAGCTAACCATTCTCTAACCAGTCATGTATCTGTTCCAATATTTTAACCATAAATTTTAAGAAAAGATCATAAAAAATAACTTCTATTCTCAAATATTTACTTTCCTCCCCATGTTTTCAGAGTTCCAATATGCTTCCCAAATTTATTCTCAAATCATCATTGTCTTCCTACCTCACCCTCCCAAGGACTATTAGGAGTCAGTAGCAAGGCATTAATTTGTTAAGTCCCCACTTACGGGTTTGTGGAGAGACAACCATCTGTAGATCACTTTGGTCAGGTCTATGTAGAGCCACTTCCATTGGTGCCCTCCATTCATATGATGTCGGTACTTGCAAACACAATTATCATCTGGTATTTATTTACTAATGGTCCTGATTTATTCAATAGAACAGAATTCCATATAGTTCATGTCATTCTAGGGTTACAAAATTTCTTTAAATTTTCCCTTATATATGTCATCCATTCTTCAAAACACATGCTAGATCATTTATTTGAGAAGCAACCCATATGATTTAACCAACTTAACTTCTCAACTCTTAGTTGATGGCAGTAAAACAAGTCTCATTCATTTATAATCCCAAAAAGATATATAATATACAAAGACATAATGAAATGAAATTGAGGCCAAGAGCTGAAGTTAGAAATGTTTACTTCTTCAACCATAACCAATGAATACCCTAGAGTAAGGGTTTGCTAACCATGCTTACGTGTTGCCATCCTCTACCCGTACTACCAGTACAGATACTTTTCAACAATGAGTAAAACAGTAGTAATGGAGGAGATTTCATACTGAAGGGTGAGGATGGGGAAGGGGAGAACCCAGAGCCCAGAAAAAGATGTCTGGATTGATGGAACTGGGGTTATTGTTGAAGAAATTGTAAACTTGGAAAACCAGGGGGTGGGTCACAGGAAAGTAGAGTCAAAGCGAGGGTGGGTGGGGGGTTATGTGTGGTAATGTTTCTTGCAAAGATGGGACACGCCCCCACAGAAGGAACTGTTAACAGGAGCAGATGCTTCATTCAGGCCCTAGCCATCGTTCAGAACCTGTTCAAAGGAAAGTTGGTACCATAATACTGTCAGGAATGGAGGGAAAATACAAATAAATGAGATTTCACAAAAGAGAAGAATCCAGAAATGTAGGCAGGGAAAGTACTGATCAAGAAGCAGTTATTGACTCCCTGCCATTTGCATTTTGGCAATACAGAGAGATTCCCTAAAGGAAATTATAATTTATTAAAGATTACAGTTACACTAACAACAATCTCTAATTGCAGAGGAAAAAATGATATATTTTTAGCCAATATTGATTATTTACTAAGTTCCAGTCACTGATCTAACAGAATGTTGTAAATGTATTATTAACCCAGTGCATCCTCACACTGCTGCCATAAGATATGTGCTGTCATTATTCCATTTTATAGATGAGATGGATGAAAACATTAATGTGTAGAGAGGAAGGGGCGACTTCCTGCAATCACAAAGTTAGGTAAGCCATGCTGGCTGGCTTCAGAATCTGTTTCTTAATCACAGTGCATGCTGTCACAAGGAAAATTATGTAGGGAAAGTAGAGGAGCGAGAAGCACTTATTTGATGGTGGGTGATTTGGAAGACTTCATTGAGAATCTCTTCAGGTTGGATTAGCTCCCTCTCTTTGTGCTTCTGCGATATCTTCTGTACTCCATGCCCATGAAATATCCTGCATTATATTTCACATATTGGTTTGTATCTGTCTTCACCAGTCAATTGTTATTTCCTTGAAGAGAGGAATTGCCTTTCATTTATTCATCCTTATTATCAGAGGCCTTGCAGAACGACATTCAGGAGCTGGTTCTTCCAATAAACAAATTAGTAAGGCTTTAAAAGATGAGTATGGTTTTCAGAGGTAGAAAAGGGCTTATTGGGAAAGAAGAGTCCCTTCTGGGAGCTTCCAGTCAGAATAGGCAGAAGATCTAAAATCCACTTTGCCAAGGCAAGGGTTTTGCAAGGCACACGTTTGAAAGAGGCATCATAGAGTGGGGCACAGAAAAAACAGACTGAGACTGAAGCTCTGTGTACTTAATTTTTCTTGGTTTGACTCTACTTACCTTCAATTACAGATAAATATAATTTGCAGAGCTTGAAAAAGTGCTCCTTTTCTTGCTCCATTTATTTTGGGGAACACTGGTCTTGTCCAAGGCTCTGAAGTGTTCCCGAGCCATTACTATACTGGACTGCTTTCACTGAATAGGAGCCAGCTTTAGATTGGGGGTGTGTGGGAAAAACCTGTCAACATACAAATTCTACAGGGAGTTTCATGGAAAGATCTGCAGTCTGAATGTTTATTTAAGAAAATACTGAAGGTATTGAGTTGGGGCCACTCTAGCCAATGTTCATGTCAATTGGTAAGCCTACACAATTAAGACACTAGAAGAAATTTAGGTGGTGAGGGAAGGAAAGCAGAATGGTTGTGGCTTTTATGTCTATGAGTCTGGTTATACAACAAATCCATTTTCGTCCTAGTAAGGGTTTGCTTACATCCATCAATCTGAAAACCCAGCTAGTGACAAGAGTTGCTTCTCCTACTCATTATTCCACTTTGGAAATTTGAAACTGAAAAATTGCCCCAGCTACACAGTTGAAGACCTTTATTTTTCCTTCCTCACATGAAGACCTCTATAATTTGGCTCTACTACCAGTTATCATTACTTGCCAGCTTGTGAATTTGATATTTTTGCACTATAGTTAGTAACAAAAACTTAGTTATTTGGAAATTGGTGAGCAAGAAGCTCTTTCCAGCACACTTTTTGTAAAATTTCAGGCACAAAATCCTATCTCCTTTGTAAACACTGGTAAATATTTTATTGGGAAAAATTAGTCAGGAATAATCAATTGATGCCATAGTTAATTTATTTTTATTACATACGTGTATAATTTTAGGAGAATAATTGGAAAATAATTGGTGAAGTTATTGATGAAAAACATAAGGTTTTATATGTCTACTGAGACATAAAAAATTAAAATAGTTATTAGCTGCAAAATCATCAGTACCGTGATGCTGTTGTATATACGTATCATCATTATAAATGTAGTGAATGGGAAAAAATAAATCAGTAGGAAAAAAGTTCATGTTCCCAAGGAAGGAAACATTTTGACTTATACTACCAAAAGAAAACCTCGATTAAGATGAAAACAGGTAACTTCTAGTGAACGTTAAAATGTTTCATTTTACCTTTAATAAGATATGTCTTGTTAAAATATAATATGCAGAGGTTGATCAGTAATTAATTATGAAACATTTGACAACCATAAGCATCTTTGTGATTCCTCGAAAATAGAATTTTCATAAATCACATCTATATTTCCAAAATGACACTTCTGTTTTTGGACCTTTGCTTTTTGGAAATGCCTTACTCGGATATTGTCGAACAAAACCCCATCAGCAAAATGAAATGGGAAATAAAAAAGGGAAATATTAGTGAAGAGAGACTACGTTACATTGTGGTAACAAAACAACCCCCAAATTGCAGTGGCTTATCAGAGCAGAGGTTTATTTCTCAGTCATGCAAAGCCTGCTGGGACCCTTGAGAGCCACCCTCCTCCGTGTGGTCACTGAGCAATGAAAAATGCTTCCACCAGGTGGATCCCCAGTCTCGGCGGGTAACCTCCACGGTCACTGTGGCAGAGGAAGAGGGAGCTGGAGGGTCCAGCACTGGTTCTCGAATGCTTCAGCACAGAAGTGATCCACGCCACTTCCTCCACTGCCATCAGCAGTCTGACCTTATATTGTCCCCTATCTGCAGAGAGCCTGGGGAGGGTGGGAGACCACAGCGCTATTTGGTGAGTAGTAACTCTCTTCCATGGTGGTTAATTTTACAATTCCTTAATGTATAGTGTTGGTTTGTTTGTTTTTGCCTTACTATATAATTCCTGTTGGAAGTACATATCAAGTTAAAAGATTTTAAACTCTAGTTTGTAAATATGCCACGCTCGAAATACTCATTAATAAAGTACCACCATATTTGGTTGCTAAAAATAAGTCTTCCGTGAAAATATAAAATCATGATTTGGTCATTAATTTTTTGCCAGCTATTCCTGGCTTTCTAATACTACGCCTGTATCAATATTTGATTTTCCCAAAACATAAGTAATTTGGTCAACATCTTTTGCTTTCTCGAACTTTTATTAAGGCAACATTAGGCACATTAGTTATATGAACGAACTCATTTCCAGACAGTGGATCAGAGCCATGCTTTTGTTCATCTTCTGTTCCTGGGTTCTGGCCCCTTCTCCATCTTGTCCCTCTCTTTGCTGTTTTCTTGCTTTCTTTTTCATGTGAGCTTCATTCTCTCAGCTGCAGATATGCTTTCTCTTTATGAAGGAGAAGATGAAGGCCAAGAATCCCAGATTACTTCTTAGTTTAGCAACTCCTGCAGAAGGAGAAATTCTTTCTCTGACAATAATATACCAGTTCCTGGGAATCACCCTGCTTGGTCCTGCTTGAGTCTCACTCCCTAACTTTTAACCAGTCCCACTTGCCAGAAGAATGCAGTCCCAATGAAAGATTTGGGACCCATGGTTATCCATGTGCTTGGATGGCCAAGCACATGCTTGATGTGCTACTGGAACCACCTGGAATGTGGATCAGGGAACTGTTCCCAGAGGAACAGATAGGACTCCTCAGTCTATATCCCCTGCATCATGTTCAAGAATTACATCTACTTTTCTAACTCTGCATTTATATTAGACACTCCAAACTACTGGTTATAAAGTATACATTCAATCAATAACATTTTTATGTCTTTAATTTTAAAAATATATTAAATAAGCATTAAATTGGAGGTAAGAGCATTCTCAAATTATTTACCAAGAGGAACTCATAAGGAATAAGAATCTGAAGTTCTAATTTTGACTATTATATACATGTATATGTATTATAATGATACTTAATATATGTCATATATATATATATATATACACACACACATATATAATAATTTTAGAATACTAAGAATCTGCCAAGGGTTTTACTAAAATGGTCTTAGTACATGAACCAATGTTTTCTTTTTCTGGCAACATTTTACCAAACTTTCTTTTTTAAAATCAAGGACAAATATTCATTTTTTTTCCTTTAAAATTAGGGTTTTCTGGTGTAGGCTATAGTAGTTTTGTGTATTGGAATAGAAAATATCTGCAATGGGTTCTATCTCTGACACTCTAAGTGGATAATTTTGGAAACTTCTTTCTCCCCTCTCCTACAGGAAGGCTTCTCAGCTACATTTGCTGTGATTGCTCAGCCCTTGCATCCCTGACAAACAGGCTTCCACACTATGTTGTTACTTAGCTTGTCACCTTAGAGGGAGAAGTTGCCTTCACCCCTATAGCATTAAAGGGCAGTTAGCTCTTTCCCTTTTTCTCCCATGCCCCACTGATGGCCAAATTATAAATCTGTTTTTTTTTTCTTCCCCTCTTTCATTCTTGGAATGAACATTCCCAGCCCCAAATATTTAAAGACAAAATCACTTACTCTTATAATGCCAGGTTCTTCGCCATTTAGAACAAAGAGTTTATAACTCATCCCAACAGGGGGTATGGTAACTATTCAATCCAGCCTTGCTACTGGACTTGCTCTAAAAAGTAAATCGGTTCTAGTCATCAAATCCTGAAAACACTTTAGGAGCCTCTGTTATCTTCGACAAATTGATCACTCCCGTCACAGGCACCCTGCCACCGCACCCGGGTCCTCCTGGCTGATCCAAGTCCAGACTGCCGACAGGTATTGCCCAGACCGATGCTCAGCCCTTCCTGGACTGCGCTGGTGTTGCACGCTCCCTTCTTCATTAATTGTCACACTCTGATACCCACTCCCAGCCTGCCTTACCTGCTTTCTCACTGGGTATTTGGATCTCCTGATGAGTTTACCAGGTCTCTAGAACCTTTCCAACCTGATCTAATCTGGTCCAGAGTCATGAAGACCCCATAATGACAAAGGCTTGCTTTTTAATTTAATCTGCCTTTTGCTTACTGTTTTCTAACAAATAGTTTCTCTGCCTCTGCTGCTGACCTATCAGCCTTCCCTTCTTCCTTTTACTTGCTTTCCCTGTTTGTTTGTTTGTTTGTTTATTTTTTCCATTGACTCTCACAGCTGTAATCTTTTGGGTAGTCTGATATGTGATGAATACTTTCATTTCCCTTAAAAACCATTTTTTTGTCTGAAAATTCCATGGCTCTGGAAGTTTGATTTCTGGATAGCCAACTTTTCAGTGCACCTCCGTATAATGACACCATGCTCCCTCGACTGTTCTATGAGTTTTAAAACATCATTTTCCAGCTCTGTCCTCATTTTTTTAAAAATCTGTAAAATGGAAATACTAAGCATTTACTTTCCTAACTATCCTGCAGTTAAATAATTCATGGAGAACTTTTGGAAATCCTTTCATAAAGGATGTGATGTGAGTACAAACTCTTACCATTATTCAAATTAGTATATTATTACCAGTTGGATGTAAACAGAATAGAAAGCATCCAGAAAGGAATTATAAGAATATAGTACAGTACTAAAAATGATTTATTTTGTAAAGGTTAGAAAAATTAAATATGGTTTGATAAACAAAAACTAAGGAGGCATAACAGATGACAAATAACTTAATGGTCTACAAAATAAGCAAACATTCACACAATGGTACTTTGATATAATGCAATTAAATTAAGTCTAATCCCCTTTGGGTTGATATAGTACCTCATAATTTATATTATAATGCATTAAAAGCTATATAAGGAAGACCTTCTGAGATGAATAGCAAAAACTGAACTTCTGGTATATAACAATTGCTAGTGCTTATTCTCACTTATTACTATGTGCCAAACTCTGTTCTGAGTATTTTTCATGTATTAATGTACTGCTTCCTCACAAAGTAGTTCCATTCCCCTAGGAAGCAGTCACCATTACACCATTTTATACTGAGGAATCTGAGTGCACCCAGTCCAGGGTCACACACTGTTAGGTGGCAACGAATGGAGTCAAACCCAAGTTGTCTGTCTCCAGGATCCACGCTTTGAATCATCCAGCCATACTGCCTTTGTATTAACACAAAACATCACACTTTAAAGGTTCTTCTCCAACCTCGATGAAGATTCCTTCTCTGTGACTTTTGCTGGTTCTTCTCTCTTTTCCTTAGTCTTAAATTGTAGTAGTTCCCTGCTTTGCTAACTCAGTGTTCTTTCCTTGGGTGAACTCCTTTATCCTCGTTCCTGATGCTGTTTCCTAAACATATTATTTTGATCTCGGGCCTTCCCTCTAAGCACCAGAACTGCATGTCCAGTTGTCACGGAACATACCAACTCATGTGTTTAGAAGGTATTTCAGGGAGAACAAATCAAAAATAGAAATCATTGCTTTCCTTCAATTTCTAATCTCTGCTAATGGTCCACTCCCTGACCCCAGGGATACTTAACTCCTCTTTTTCCTTCATTCCCTACATTGATTCTATCACCAAACTCTGAGTTCCAAAATTCTCCAGAAACCTCTTAAATCCGGCCTTATTTCTTCATTATTGCTACTCCCAGTAGGTTCAAGGCTTATCTCTCAGCTAAACTAACAAAAATCTATCAATCTCCTAACCACTAAGTCCCTTTGCCCCCTAAAGTCTGTCATCCACTCTGCATCCAGTATTACTTTCCTAAAAATAAAACAAGAGAGGAAAAAAAAAAAGAAGGCCTTCTGGATTAAAAATCTTCATGGATTTCCTGAGGTCCAAACTTCCTAGTGCTCTCTCTTCTAAGCCCACATTTCTCCTGATGTACTAGCCATTCTAAATTTTGTATTGCTCCTGAACATGCTTTTTCTAAAAGACACATTCCCTATTCTTCTTGCCTGGAAAGCATCAAACTTATGGCCCCATAACATCCTTCTTTCTTTCCTTCTTCTTATCCCTGTCAAACTTAATCTGTACCAGTCTTTAGGTGAATATATTTGCCACTTGACTGAAACTATACTCAAGTACAAAGACCAAGTTGAATTCATCTGGATAACCTTAATATTAAACCAGATGCTTGGCACAAAGGAGATGTTTTAAAAGTTTTTTCTGAGTAAAAGAATGGATGATATTTCATGATTTCCCTTGATAACACAATTTAGTGTACCTAAACTCTATGGCCATGAGATATCAACAACGTTATTTAACTTATAGTGGGGAGGGAAGAGCAGTCATATCAGTTATAATTTTTTTTATTATTTATTTGAGAGAAAAAGAGAGAGAACAAGAGAACACGAGTGGTGGGGAGGGGGAGAGGGAGAAGCAGACGGCCTGCTGAGCAGGCAGCCCGACGTAGGGCTCGATCCCAGGACCTAGAGACCATGACCTGAGCCAAAGGCAGATGCTTAACTGACTGAGCCACCCAGGCGCCCCATCAGTTATGATTTTTATTTAAAACGGTTAAACTACTAGCCTTGTATTAATACCACTAAATGCTCTATCTTGGGCCTTAACATGAGTGTGTTCTGCTTTGTTCTCTCCTTATAAAGAATGATCTGCTATTGAGAGTTCTTATGAAATTGAAGGCTCTGGTGCTAGAAATGCGCTACATCTGGATCTGGGTCTATATATCTATATATAAATATATAGATATATAGATATCTGGGTTTATATATATAAAATTAATCCAGGGCACCTGGGTGGCTCAGTCGGTTAAGCGACTGCCTTCAGCTCAGGTCATGATCCTGGAGTCCCAGGATCGAGTCCCATATCGGGCTCCCTGCTCTGTGGGGGGTCTGCTTCTCCCTCTGACCCTCCCCACTCTCATGCTCTCTCTCTCTAATAAATAAAATAAAATATTAAAAAAATAAATAAATAAAATAAAATAAAATTAATCCAGCTATAAATCTAAGATTAATGCTTTCTATGCTTGTTTCATATATATCTGTCTTACGTATCAATAAAAAAGTAATAAAAATAAAGAAAGTTAAAGATCCAAATGAGTTCCCAGATGTAAACAAGCCAATTATTAAAGATGGCAGCCCTAGTTCTGTGCTCTGTTCCACTTTAACCATAAAAGCAACAACAACAAAGCTGTTAAATATTAGATCAAAGTTGTTAATTTTGGGCATTGTTTATCTAATTATGTTAGAGGGAGCTTTTTGATATACGCATACTATGCTCAGTCTGGGTCCACAGAAAGAAAACAGAAACAACTCTAGGTATTAGAGCAGAGAAAAACTTCAAAAAGGGAGTCGGTTAGGGGCACCTGGGTGGCTCAGTCAGTTAGCAGCCAAATCTTGATTTCGGCTCAGATCATGATCTCAGGGTTGTGAGATGGAGACCCAGGTGGGGTTTGGCGCTCATTGTGGAGTCTGCTTAAGTTTCTCTCTCCCTCTACTCACCCCCCCACCCACTCATGTGCTCTTTCTCTCTCTCTCTCTCTCATAAATAAATAAATAAAATAAATCTTTAAAAAAAGAGAGGAATAGTTGGTTACAAAGCTTTGGGGCAATAAAAAGTGAAAGGGAACGCTAAAGTAATACAGTAGTACATTCAAGAAGCAGCTACTACTCCCTAGGCCTAGAGAAATAAAGGGGAAAAAATAGAGTTATCAGAACCTAGAAGCTGGGGGAGGGGCCCTGTGGATTTGTGATGCACGCCTCCGGTGTGGGGGTGCAGGAAGGGTTTGCTGTGTGGTGGAACTGGCACCTCAGGACTCACGGGAGTTTGGTCCTTCAGAGTTGGAACTCAGACCTCTGAGAAGGGAGCCCTGCCGTGCTGCTGCTAGTACCTCAGGAGCTTGGAGAAGAGTGTCCTGGACCTAGAACTCATTCCTTTGAGGAAGATGCTGCCCAGCTGGCTAATTCTTATCAAAAGTACATGAGGCTACTCTAGAAGTGAAGACAAGAAATGGAGACCAAGCCAAATATTGTTGTTGGTAGAGGTCATTGCTGGGCACTCTTAGGAAAGAGGAAATACCCTCTTTTTTCACCTTGTCCTCCAGTCTCCTTCCTGCTCTTGGCACAACAAATCAGAAATCCAGCTAACAAGAAATGTAGTTTGCAAAGATGCCCCAGCATCACAGACCATTAAAGTATATAGAAGAGTGGGTTTGTAGCTGGGAGGCAACCTAAGTTCATAACCTGAAAAGATAATAAATCTGAATTATGAATAAATCTCTCATAAATTCTCCCAAAGAGCAGTGGTCTACATTTGTTTTCCCAGAAACTTTTAAAAAAGAAGGTATATGTCTAGTAACAAAATAAATATGCATCTGTATTCATGTCATGATATCCTATTTTATGCCAATAGTAAATGTAGAAGAGATTCACTATAGGTCAATAACTTTGATTTCTTCTAATTAGCCAGTTACTTTCATCACTTAATGCAAGATAAATACATAATTTATGACCCATAATCAAATTTCATGTAATAAAAGGCCTAATTTGACACCATAGCTACATTATGTCCATTAGAGCTCATCTTTTATAGGTATTGCCAAAGTGAAGAGTATATGTATTAGTATAAAACAGGGCAGAAGGTGGAAAAAATGAAGAAGTAAATTATGCTATAAATTATTTAATATTAATTGCCAACTCATTAGTCAGATAAAAACAATAGATCCAGCCAGCAGTGCCATTCCCCCCCACCCCTTTTCTGGAGACACTGTGTCTCCTCTGTGGGTGAGTGTTTTCTGAAGAACAGTTTTGTTGTGCCAGAACGGGGCTTCTCAAGATGAGGTCTAATCCAGTGGGGCCCTGGAAACCAGGCACTCCTACCAGAAGCTGATCTCCTGAGGACCCCATAAATGCTCAGAGGTCAAGATGCTAATGACTCTGCCTTTGTGGTCTTAATCCCGAGGTTAGGCTTCTCTTTGGCCCAGGATTCCATCTTCCTTTTACTTCATCCAACACAGTTCAGCGTGCATGCACAGTCAAGACTTTGTTTTGTTTTTTTGTAAGAGAAAATATCCCAGGCAAGAATATAGCATTAGAAAAATTGAGTTTCTTAAAGTAGCTTTTAGTATGCAAAGCTGTCCCTCCCTATACTCAGCTCTCTCCTGTCCTGCAGTAAAGCCTGAGAATGTTGTTGGCCTCAGAGCCCACCTCTCATTATGGAATCCTCTAACCCTGGGGGGGGGGGGGGCAATGTCTGTTCCTAACTTCTTTAAATTTCTACAATCTGTCTCTTGTCTTCTCTAGGACACATTTCAATTTCAAGGGACTTTTTTGTCTTAGCCTTGATTTCCTGGTCCTCAACTAGAGATCTATTGCTTTGCACTCTGATCATTCCCCTCAACTGTGTGTTCCACTCAACAAGCATGAGGTCCCACCTAAACTCCACTGGCAAATGGCTCTTTGCTGCTTCCACCTCACGGCTAATCTGACTGCAAGTTCCCCTCCCTTTTTGATAGGCACTCACTCTCAGCATTGAAGGTTACAGTGGCTTATCATTTATGACTCTTATTTCTACTTCAGTACATACAGCTTTAACCCCATATTCTGGTAGAAACTCTCAAGTTTCACATATACCAATTACAGATGTATTGTGATTTCTTCAGAAGGGTTAGAAAATATTCCACACAGAAGGATTTTAAGATGTTAAATCAATTTCTGAGTTGTCACAATGATTGAAGTGGGGCAAGGACATCAAAGCCAAGGGGACTGTCCAGATAAGGCAGTTCAAACTGGGTCTGTCTGATGAGAACAGCCACTTAATCTCTCTTTATAAATGAGTAAATTCAGTCTGATGTAGCTTGAAAATGCCAAGTTAGGTGGCAATGTGCTAATGAAAAGGACCTGGATTTGTGGCGCCCGGGTGGCACAGTCGATTAAGTGTCTGACTCTTGGTTTCAGCTCAGGTTGTGATCTCAAGGTCCTTTGATCAAGCCCTGCATCAGCCTGCACGCTCAGCGGGGAGTCTGCGAGAATCTCTCTCTCCCTCTCCCTCTGCTCCTCCACCCGCCCCCATGCTCCCTCTCTCTCTCTCTCAAATAAATAAATAAATCTTTTTAAAAAAAAAAAGGGACCTGGATTTGGGAGACAGACATACCTGGGTTTGAAGGATGGTCCCTCCATCTACTGTTTTAATTTAAGAAACTCATTTATACTTGCTGCACGCAAGTTTCCTTATCTTTAAAGAGTTTTATAAGATTCTTATGAAAATGAATGAAATAGCAAATGTGAAATGCAAAGCACTGATAGCCTAGTATACAGTTATATAATTAGGAACATTTCCCACCTGTGCCTCCATCTTCTTTCCACGTGCTGCTATTTTTTTTTTTTTTTTTAATTTGGGGGAAATATTGACACCATGCTGCTCTTCATTCCTTCCTTATGCTGAAATTGGCCATAATCACTATTCCCATTACTTACTAAATTCCTTCTATGTACCTGGTATTTAATATTATCCTATTTCATGCGTTCCCAGTGGAGCAGAAAGGTATAAGTGCATTTGCTGATATTCATTAACAGGATATTTGTCAATAATCATCAGACGAACAGGCTGGACTAATCTTCACACATCAGTTCTCAGTATCATGATTTAGCTGATGGTTGCTTTCTTTGCTAACACAACTTTTGATATTTTAAGAACCCCTAATCACGAAGACTGAATGATAAAATAATTTAAAACTCTTATTACTCAGCAAGCCCTGTCTATTCATACCTTCCCTTCTTCAACTTGGGGATCCCAATTATTATTCTACTTTTAAGTTCCTGGGTAGTTGGTTTCTACTCCAAATACAGCCAATTATCAAACTTAGAATGAAAAATTATCAAGACCTGTGGTCCTTTTCAATGTGTCAAATCTATTCTGATTGCTGTACTATCATCACGGCATTTTTAATAGCATCTTCTGATTAATAGATTTTAATCTACCTACTTCACTTAGTTCTAAAATATTTGGATCTTCTTCATTCTTACTCACGTTTCTGCTCTCTGATTTTGCCGTTTAGTTATGAGCAGACTTTGGCTTGCTAAGCTGGCTCTCACCCAGCTTTCTGTTCTAAAGCCCTCCATCGACTGACCTCTGCTTTGGAGGCTGCATGTTTTCAGATGGCTCTGTGAGTCCTGCTGTGGGACTGTCATATTCTCACTTCTTTCCTGACCTTTTGGCAAGAGCCACAGTCTCTGCCCCAGGGCTGTAGCACAATTTGCAAATGTTTTTATTATTAATGGGCCATATCCCCTTGAAAGAATAAACAGTTATATATAAAGGTTGAGTTTTTCTGTTTGTTTAATTGATTTTTAACTTAGTGTTTTTGTTATTCTAGAAGGTCCATTGTAAATGCTCATCGGAAATTACTTATGCTGTGAACTCAATTGAGCACCCATGGACTTAATTCAGCAGTCATCCATTTTAACCAAGTATATAGTATTTTCCAGTGTTCCATTTGCTTTAAGGGAACTGGATTTTGTACATTCTTAAACATTTCATTTTGTGATTTTAGTAACCTAGGCCAGCAGAGTAGCAACATGTTTTCAAGAGAAGTGCAATTTGAAATTCTATACTTTCAATCAGTGGCAGAGGCATTCAAATGTATAACAATTCTATTTTTGAAGATTTCAGTTCTTCCTTTCTTTTTTGCTTTCTTCCTACTTTTTTTTTTTTTAAACGGGTGATGCATTAAGAAATGTACTAAGGGCTCTTTGGAAATAAAGGAAAACAAAGCATAGTACGTATTTACCTGTCTTCCCCAAGCATTTTCTAAAGGAGGTCTTATCTACATGCTTGCAAAACATTACAGTGCTACTGTGCTATTGGTTTATATTTTGCTGATTTTGTTTTTTTAAAGAAATACAAGTATAAATTATGAGCACAGAGATTGGAGTATTTATGAATTGGTAGATGGATGGGGCTGTTAAAGGTACCCTAAAAATCATTAGAATCAAGCGTATGACATTGACAAGCCACATGTGATTAATTAGCAGACATTTTCAGAGAGTGTTTGAAATTATATTTATATTACATAATACTAAGTATTAAGTACTGTGCCTATGTATCTGAGTTAATGGTTAGATTGCTTCTTTAAAAAATGATGACAACTTATAATACTTTGTATCAAAAGCTTTGTTATTATATGAGAATCACAGATATGCTCTCCTCTTCCTATAGATACTAAACCAATTGCAAGATTAATACAGACTTACAAATAAATAAGAAAATGATCATCTTCATTATAGTATATATGGGTTACAGAATATGGCTTGGATCTGAGAGCTGAATGCTGGCTTCCTAACACTCTTCCCTTCCCCAGTGGCCAAGTCTGGTTTTTGAGACTCATTATAAGAGAGCAAGCAGGTCTGCAGAGCTGAGATTTCCCCTGCCAGTCATGCTGTGGGAAGTCATTCCTCATGGCAGCAGTCACAGAGAGAAGAATGTGCCTCCTACAGCCAACCGATTCCAAAAAGAGAACCTGGAAGTAGCTGAGTTGTGCATTCTTAGTGCCTTTGCCAAATCTTATCGATCAGATAAATCACACCATCTTCTAAGGGGAAACATATGGGAGGTGTCTGGATTAGAGATAGGTTAGGGAGATCTCCATGTAGAGTTGGGAGTTAAAAACTCTAGGATGTCCTTTATTAGTCTAACTTAGAAAACGCAAAAGCAGCCTGATAGAGATTGGTGATGAGGTCAAAGTCACAGATAGAGCAAAGCTTTAGACGGTCCACTCAGCAAAGCTGCCTTATTCAGAAGCAGCACATCAGCATCACTCATCATCAGGGAAATGCAAATCAAAATCACAACGAGATATCCTCTTCTACCTGTCAGAATGGCTAGTATCAAAAAGACAAGAACTAACAAGTGCTGGCAAGGATGTGGAGAAAAAGGAACCCTCATGCACTGTCGGTGGGAATGCAAACTGATACAGACTGCAGAAAACAGTATGGAGGTTCCTCAAAAAATTAAGAATAGAATTACCATATGAACCAGTAATTTCACTACTAAGTATTTATGCAAAGAAAATAAAAATACTAATTTGAAAAGATATATGCACCCTTATGTTTATTGCAACATTATTTACAATAGCCAAGATACGGAAGCAACCCATGTGCCCATTGATAGATGAAGGGATAAAGATGTGGTGTGTATATACATATGTGTGTGTGTGTGTGTGTGTGTATACACACCACATCTTTATCCCTTCATCTATCAATGGGCACGTGGAATATTACTCAGCCATAAAAAAGAATGAGCTCTTACCATTTGCTCCTACATGAATGGACCTAGAGGGTATAATGCTAAGTGAAATAAGTCAGACAAAGTCAGACAAATAAATCAGACAAAGACAAATACCATATGATTTCACTTATACGTGGAATTTAAGAAACAAAACAAAGAAAAAAGAGACAAAAATACCCCTCACTTAAATACAGAGAACAAACTGGGGGTTGCCAGAGGGGAGGTGTATTGGGGGGGAAGGTGAAACAGATACAGGGGATTAAGAATACACTTATGTTGATGAGCACTGAGTATAGAATTGTGAAATCATATTGTATACTGAAACTGATATAACACTGTATGTTAATTATACTTTAATTACAAAAGAAAACTAATAAAAAACAAAACAAATTAAAATTTAAAAAGCAGCACAGCTATAAACCTGTGCTAATGCACGCATCTGTTCATTTTCTTCTCACACAGAGGCTGCCGTAGGAGTTTTTTCAACAGCTCAGCCCCACCTTCTGCTAAAATCTGTTCTTCAGGGAAAGATGATCATTACTCTCTTAGCACATCCCTGTTAATCTTGTTGGTACATGCTCCTCTTTTCCTTGTCTGGGGGAAACTTCACTCAATGTCTCTGACCCAGTGTTTCCTTAATCTTAAGATTCCTGTGCTCTGCTCTGTCCCTCCCCTCCAGCTCTGTCCTCTCCCACCATGTGGCAGACGTTCTGTGTTCTGTACCTGGAACTTGGCCCCCTGTCTCTTCCGCTGTTAGTCCTACCATTACATTTTGTAACAGAGCCCCTGGTTTCTTAAAGTCGGATGCTTTTTGACCCCCTTTTTCTTGGGGAGGAGAGGAGATTTCATCATAAAACAATTTTATTAGGTGAAAATATTTTATCCACTTTCTAGTAAAAATAAAACAAACAAACAAAAAACCCTCAACAACTTTCTCCAGCAAAATCAATAAATGAACAGAACTTCCCAATGCTTCCTTCTCCTCATACAGACTGGTGCCTTTTCAGACACACTTTACATTTATCCTAGCAAAAGTATCTTTATGGACTTTAAGAAGCATTTCAGGCAGTATTCAAATGGGTTTATCATTAAAATCAATCATCTGTGATTTCTGATTGTCGCTATTTTGACTAACAGACATTCAGAATTCTAGTTTGTATGTCAGCTTTGTCAAGGAAAAGAGGTCCACCTGACAGAATTACTCAATTTTGAGATTTATGTATAAGGAATACCTAGCTATAAGTCTGTCTACATCTTAATCTATAAAATCAATGATTGCCCTATAATAAAACTACCTAAGTTCAATATCAGTTAAATCTAATTTTTATGAAAATGATTTTATTTAGTTAAATATTGCCATTTAGTTGCTAAGACTCAACTATATTAACAAAGAACTGGCATGAGATGAAGTAGCAAGAGCAAAGCTTCGGGAGACAGGAAACCTAGGATGGAGGCTGGCTGTAAGATTCAATGTGTGACACTTGCTTTGTGTGTCAGTTATCCCCTTTATAGCTCAAATTTCATCATGTATAAAATGTGAATAAGACCTGACATATTGGTTGTGTTAGGATTAAACTAAAAGAAAACCATGAATATAAAGTTCTTAGCACAGTTCCTGACACATAAAAAGTGCTTTATAAATGCTAATTTGCAATTATTGTATTTTTTAAAAGATTTACTTATTAGAGGGGGGTAGGGAGGGGCAGAGGGAGAGGCAGAGGGAGAGAGAATCCCAAGCAGACTCCACGCTGAGCATGGAGCCTGATGTGGGGCTCGATTTCATGACCCTGAGATCATGACCTGAGCCAAAACCAAGAGTTGGTCACTTAACGGACTGCACCACCCAGGCGTCCCACAATTATTGTATTTTTAAGGCTTGTGAAGATCTGGCATATTTAATACTATACAATGAAAGAAAGGATAGTTTGTTTTATTATTCCTCTCTGAAGTCAGCTTCCCTATTTAGACATCAATTCAAAAAGACAAACAAACAAGGAAGTGGGCCTTGTGGAAACATATATAATCTGTACACATGATTAAAATATTCTGAAATTTATTGAAGGCTAGACTGGAAACAGAATCTTTTCACATTCACTGATTTATTATCTTCTTCTATTTCTGAAGTTATTTCCAACCATTATTTTATTCTTTCAATGGTCCTTCTGACTATTAACCTCATTTTACAAATAAGACACTTGTGGCTAAGAATAAATAAAATAAATTGACCAAATGTTCATGGACTCTGTAGGAAAGGGATAATAAGAAGAATTCACATGCTCTTCATTTCCAGTTGATTGTTGTTTGTATGATGCCCCATTACTTCTAACAGTATAAAACTTTGTAAAAGTTGTTAAGTTCTGTACATTTACATTTACATACTTATAAAATGCAAGCTCTCTAAGTTTGTGAATAATCCCTTTCCTAAACTGAAGCGTCTTGAAAAAAGCACATGAAGTATTTATGAAAATTTAAATGACAAACAACAATATTCATTCCATTGTACTTGCCTGTAAAATGAAGATAATAGAAACACACATTTTACGACTTGTTTCTTTTGTAACACTTTTAATAGTGCTGAATTAAGTTTCGGTAAAATAAAACAAGAAGATGGGCTACATTGAGAAAATTGTCTAGGGTCTATGGAAAAGGAAATTATGTTTCTGTGAAATAGTATATAGTTTTATGAAACCCATAAAATGGTACCAATACTTACAATACTAACAATGCTTACTTATGAATTCTCAAGATAAACTAATCTGGTTAGAAACTTCCAACCTCAGACTTTATAGTGGATAGGGTAAACATGGATTAAACAAACTTTCCTAATCACTTGAACTGTTCTTCCCAAGGGTACTGCATAGAGGAGTTATTCATATTTGTGACTGTTGACAAAATTGGTGTAGTATAGTATATAGTATATAACTTTGGAGTTGAATGGTCCAAAGATACTCACATCCTAGTTCTGTTATACATTAGCTATGTGACTCTGAGCATATTAATCTTTCTAAATCACCATTTCCTTATCTTTAAAATGGGGACTCTATTCTGGGGTTAGATGCATTATTCTGGGGTTAGATGTCATCTGTGTGAGATCCTGGAACGTAGTGCATGTTTCATAGAGGATGGTGATTATCTGAGTGTGGGTTTCCCTGAAAGCAGAAGTAGAGACAAAGACTTGAGTGTAGGCACTTTATTTGAGAAGAAATACCAGGGAACATGGTGACTGAGACAGGCAAGGAAGCAGAGGTAAGAGGCTATGTGTAGAGTCCATGAGGACCCATTCCCACAAAGACCCCTAAAAATGTGAACTACCTCCCCTACTTATCCATTTGCAAAAAGGAAGCATTTGTCCACTGTCATAGTTCATATTCTGTAAGGATCTTTTTTTCCCATCTTAATTTTAAGAAATGTCACATGCTTATGCTTTGTTTGGTCCAGATGTGCGGTTATGACTGCAAAACGTCTCTAAGGTTTAAGGTGGAAGACTTTATTCAACAGACTACTGCTATCATCATCAAGAGGACAGCAGTCAGAATGGGGGAAAGAGCTCTTAGCAGGGGCCTGGCTGAAGTGAGAACTTGAGTACAAGGAGAGGAATTGACTAGGACATCGCATGTTTTTAGAGAGAGGCGAGGGTTGCAGAGGATGGGGGTAAAACTTTAAAGGAGAAAAGAGAAGCCTAATGGTTTTTATGAAATCTTTCTGTTTGGCGCTCTGTATCTGTATCACCTCTTCAGAGCCTTGTCTTTCCTGAAGGCTTTCAAAGTTAGGCTGCTAACCCAGGACCATGAAGGCTCTCTGCCTTACACAGGTTACCTGTTACCTGTGAGATGGGTACACACGTAGTTCTTAACCAGTATTCAAGTCATCCTCTAAATGGAGTATTGTGTATCTCAGCTATTTTTGGATTGTATTTTGGTATGTATTTTTTGGATGTGTAACAGAATGCTCAAAGATACCTCATTGACCTGTCCAGTCCTCCTAATTGTCATGCTGTGCGTCTAGTCATCTTATACCTGATGCTAATTTGCAATTACTGTGCAAGTCTCAGGGTAACAGTTAATATCAAAAGATTACATTTGAATACTACTTTGCTTATAAGAAAAATTCTCATAAAATTTCTCATTTACATATCATGGTAGAGGGGAGCATTTTGCTGTTAAAGGCCCTGGGACCCAAGTTTTGTGGCTGCTCTAAGTCCATATTGTTTTCTAGGTCTATTCTGTGTGGACACTTAAATGTAGATTTTCTATCTCCCAGTCCAGCTTCCTTTCCACTATACATAGCTACATTATCATCATATTTGTATCTTATAAGCTGTACATTGCTTTATAAATTGATATTCCATATTAGCTAAGTATATCTTTGATATTTATTAATTACCCCAAAAAGATATTTTAAAAATAATTTATATTAAAATATTTTTATATAATGATATTTACATACATAGAGGCATATGCATATCTGTGAACAACTCTAAAAATACTGATTTATAAAATTCAAAATATTATTAATATCATTATTTATTATATGCTCAACTCTGGGCCGAGTACTACACATAGTAAAGTAGGAGGAACTATAAGACAGTCCTCACCTCTGGAGATTTTACAATCTAGTTTAGGAGATAATTCGAATTCCCAAAGAAAAATCACAAATGGCATGTGTATTAGTCAGGATTATCCAGAGAAACAGAACCAGTAAGATATCCAGATCTAGATCTAGATCTAGACATATAGTTATATGAAGGGATTTATTATAGGAATTGGCTAACCCGATTATGGAGGCCGAGAAATCCTGTGACCTGACATCTACAAGCTGGAGAACCAGGAAGGTTTGTGGTGTAATTCAGTTCTGGTCCAAAGCACCGGGGAGGGGGGTGCGGCGGGCGGGGGGGGGGGGCGGACAGTGGTATAAGCCTGAGTACAGTGGAACCAGATGATATTTGGAAGTCAGGCATAGGAATGTATACTTGAGGATTTGGCCTGGAATTTTTTCCAAGTGTGGCCTGAGGACATCTGGGGGTCCCCCAAAATATTTTAGGTATCTGTGAAGTAAAAACTATTTTCATAATAATACTAAAATAATATTTGTCTTTTTCACTGGGTTGACATTTGCGTTATTGATGCAAGAGGACTTGCAGGTAAGTGCTGGTGCCTTAACATGAATCAAGACACTGACACCAAAATTGTGCTATTAGTCATCATATTCTTCACCACCATGCACTTATATTTAGGGGGAAAAAAAGCAATTTCAGTTGAGTGCTACTGATGAAACAGTCAGAATTACTAATTTCATTAAATCTCGACTTACTGGGTTTCTACATGATGAAAAAAGAAGCGCTTTTAAACTTCCAAAGTAGGATGGTTGTCTCAAGGAAAGACTCTTATGAGACTGAGTTGCAAGCTGAACTAGCTGCTTTTTTCATGGAATGCCATTTTTGCTTGAGGAAATGACTGACAGATAAATTATGGTTATTCAAACTTGAGTATATGGCAGATATTTCCTTGAAAATGAATGGAGTAAGCTTGTCACTTAAAGGAAAACAGCTGATAGTATTTGTTGCCAATGATAAAATTTGAGCTTTCAAGTAAAGAGTAGAATTTTGGAAAACATATACTATCACCATGAGCTTGGTAACTTTTCAATTCTTAAAGAACTTTCTGATGGGATCAATGGTGATATTAACAAATGCAATTTTTTGATAACGTATAAGGAAATGTGTCATCAAGAAAGACTAGTATAGCTTGGTGAGCAAATATTTACCCAGTAATAGATACATGATGTTACAAAATCATGCAGGGATGAAAGATCCATTCAAAGTGTGAAATAGACCAATCGAATTTAATGTAATGGTATATGGAAAGTTTGTTGACATTGTTTTGGATTCCACATTACAACTAACCTTTAAGAAACTACTATATTTGAGTAATAGGGTAATATCAAAGAAGAATATCTATAATTACCTGTAAAGGTTATTAAAATACTCCTCCATTTTCCAGCTACATTATCTGTGTGAGACTGAGTTTTCTTTATATAGTTTAACCGAAACAACACATAACCACAGAAGGCATATAGAAGAAAGTAGAGTCCAGTTGTCTTCTATTAAGCCAGGAATTAAAGCTATTTGCAAAAATATAAAACAAAACAAAAGGCCACAAGTATACTTGTTTGTGTATTATTTATTATATTTTGAATAAATACTTTTCAAAAAAATGTGTTTACTTGTTAAACATATAATGGGCTAACCATTATTATTTTTTAAAAACTTCACAGATATTTTTTAAATTTCTGTTTTAATTTCAAATACTATAAATATTGCCAGATATAGCCCACATAAACAAAAGCACTTAGGCAGCCTCAATAATTTGTGAGATTTTGAAGTCTTGAGACCAAAAACATTGAGAATTGCTACTTTGGCAGAAAGGTAACCATGAAAGATTTTTGAGTCTTCTGTTTTGTCTTGCTTACACCCAGCCTTTATATACTACAGTAGCTGTGGTTTTAATTCCTTTTTAAATCTCCTGAAAAACAAAGCTCTTTAACATTCAACGTTTCATATAAAAGCCTCTATGAAAATCCCTTAGCTTCCTTCCCCAGACACCACTAACTATTTTGTGGATTACAATTACTTATGGAGACCAAGGGCAAACCCTCCTATGCTTATTTCACGCCCTCATGCTTTTGCTCCTGCTGTTCCTCTTACCTGGAAAACTCTTCATTTTTCCCCCTTCCTATATTTAACATGTCTGTCAAGATCTATTTTGGGCACATCTCCTTCAGGAAACCGTAACTGAACTCCTAGTCAGGGTTATATGCTATTTGTTTGTGCTTCTATCTCAATTTCAGTATTTAGCATATTATTGTGACATTTTTGCTTTTGTATCTGTTTTCTCTCATGATTAATAAACCTCTTGAGGACATAGACCTTGTGACTAATACATAGTTGTCACTTACAAATGCTTGATTTAAATTTGCTTGTTTAATAATGCTTAATAAATGATAATAAATCTTGCTTTAAAAAGGATATAATAAAATACTAATTAGGAGAGTTAATCTGGTAACAGACTTCAAAATGATTTCAAATCAAGATCAACAATATGACTTAAGAACAATTCTGATAAATGCACAAACAAGTACATACATCAAACTTTCTTTTTCTCCTTGTTGACATGCAGATCAAGCAACAGTAGGTTTTGTGAAAAATAAAACCTTCAACAATGGATTCATGCAAACACAACTTGACTCAGCTTTCCAAAAAGGGAGGCAATTATTTAATAGTTTTTTTAAATTTTTTTTAAAGATTTTATTTATTTATTTGAGAGAGAGAGAGAGCACACGAGAGGGGGGAGGGTCAGAGGGAGAAGCAGACTCCCTGCTGAGCAGGGAGCCCGATGCCGGACTCCATCCTGGGACTCCAGGATCATGACCTGAGCCGAAGGCGGTCGCTTAACCAACTGAGCCACCCAGGTGCCCTTTAATAGTTTTAATAGCACATTTATTTTACAAAGGCCAACTCTGACATTTTAAGGTCATTGTTGCAAATTTGATTTCATGAAAATCTGTGCAAGAGTTTTTAAGGAAATAACAATCATACTGATTTGTTAGAGGGACCATGACTTTTTTTTTTTAAATCACTGTGCTAATATTAAATGAATGAATAAGCTAAACTTAATCTCTTATTTGAATTAAATACGGGCTTTAAACAGTAGTTACATTTTTAAATGGGCACTTGCTAAGAAATGTGTTCATTGACCTACAATGACCAACTTTAAATTTTTCCGGACACAGAAAAGGCATTTGACTACAGGACTGATAGATCAGTGCTTATCATTAGTTTCTACACATTCATGCCGTTGAAATGCATGCTAGGAGCTACAGGGACTTGTTTGATCACTTTTCCAGGTGTCTTACTGTCGTCATCCTGTAGGCCTATTAGCATACTGCATGGGCTGAGTTTGCACACCTTTCTCGCCAAGAGCTGCCCTGCTGTTGCTCCATCATTGGGGTAACCAGCTGTTACTTATTTAAAGCCTCCATCATTTTGTATGACAGAGTAACTTAATTATACCCTGCTTTGGAGATGTTAAATGAAATTATCTTCGAAACAAGTGCACTTCATTTAATATTTTTCTCCATCAAGTACTTGAACTGTGACATTTACATCATAAGCACTAAGTAAGCAAACACTTTATAAATTGAGGCCTTCAGGTAGGGTAATTATCGTTGAGTCAGAGCACTACTCTAAAGTACCTGAGATAAAAATTGTAGTGGCTGATGCTCAAGTCTGAATAAAAAGGTTTTGGAAAAATGAAAATTTGATAAACAGATAATAATTTGTGGTCATCTACACTGTGGACCAAATTTTGTTTTCCAGATTTTGGATAGGGTCACATTCGAGGTGGTTGTAATCCTTGCAGTGGATCATAAAATCTCCTGTTGAGGATGAAGATGGATGGTCAGCTGAGGATTAAAAATATATACAATTTTTGGGGCACCTGGGTGGCTTAGTCAGTTAAGCATCCGACTCTTGGTTTCAGCTAAGGTCATGATCTTAGGGTCATGGGATGAGCCCTGTGTAGGGCTCCACTCTCAGGGCAGAGTCCACTTGTCCCTCTCCCTTTGCTCCTCCACCTCCCCCCATAAATAAATGAAATCTTTTAAAAATATATACAATTTTTGACTGCCCCTTTTGAAAATCCTCTTTAGTTGGAGGACTACATTTCACTTTGGAATGTGGAAAATAGAATATTCCAAATTGTTTTAGGACAGCAGCTGAAACTGATTGGCTGGTTAAATGTGTCCGGTGTTGCTGAGAGAGAGAGAAGGACTGAGAAATGGTCATTTGGATTTGGCAACATGGAAGTGAAGGCAAAGAGCAGTTTTCATAGATCCTGATTGGAGTGGGTTCAACAGAGACTGGGAGAAAGGCAATTGGATTCAGCAAATAGAGATAACAATTTCACTGAATTTTACTGTAAAGTGGTGAAAATGAATACTTTTAATGGTTGAGAATTAAAGAGGGGAAATTATCAGATGTGCTGTCCTTTAACAGGTCAAAGAGATGGAATCTTGTACACAAATGGTGACTTGACCTTAGATCGTAACAAGAGAAAAGACAGAAATAATGATTACAGAAGCCAGTAGGTTACTGATGTGGTTTAGAAGTATGTGAAAGTGGATGGAACTAGAGGGTATTATGCTAAGCAAAATAAGTCAATCAGAGAAAGACAATTATCATATGATCTCAATGACAAGAGAAATTTGAGAAACAAGACAGAGGGAAAAACGAAACAAGATGAAACCAGAGAGGGAGACAAACCATAAGAGACTCTTAATCTCAGGAAACAAACTGAGGGTTGCTGGAGTGGTGGGGGTGGGAGGGGTGGGGTGGCTGAGTGATGGACACTGGGGAGGGTATGCGCTATGGTGAGTGCTGTGAACTGTGTAAGACTGATGAATCACAGACCTGTACCTCTGAAACAAATAGTACATTATACGTTAATAAAAAAAAATAAATTGACATGGAAATAAAAAAAAAAAGTATGTGAAAATTCTGTCTTTTTTGTTTCCTCAGTGAAATAAGAACTAGTTACCAGATAAAGGTGAGAAGAAGAGTAGGTATTGCAGTTTTGAGAAGGGGATGTAAATTAGTTAGGTTCTTGAAGAGGGGGATAGTGAAATGAGGACAGTCCAATAGAATTGAAGGGGCCCAGTTGAAGCTTATCATCAAAAATTTAAAATGAGGCTAATTTACAACAAGCTCACTTTTGGCTTTCCAATGGGTGCAGGCATGAAAGTAGCAGTGAGTTAAATTTAAACAGGCTTGGAATTCAGTTTTCTGGAACAAGCAATGACAGGAGAGAGGAATAAGGGAATGGAGGGTATTTGCAAAGTGATGTTTTTAATGGCAGACAATGAAATCTAAGACATAAGGAAGGAATAGAGGAATGCAAGGGGGCTTAAATATTGGTGTGTCGGTGGAAAGTGTCGGGTTGAAGAGTTATTGGCATTGGTACAGAAGGAAGAGGCTTGAAAGAGTAGGATAGCGGTCAGAGCTTAGGATACTTAAAGGTGAGATTTTGGCAAATGTGCAGTTGTTATTAAGACAAATGGGATGAAGTACACGATTATTGCAAGTAAGGAATGCAAGAAACTGAGAGGCCAAGAAATTGGATCAATGTAGATTTAGGTACTGATATCCACAATATTGGGAGAGAGAGAAATAATTAGTCTGATGAATCTTTAATATTACAAAATGGTATTTTGTCCTTTTTCTCGTTATTTGGCATATCATTCTATTTGCAACAGTTGTCTCTCTCTGATTTTAGGCATGTGACATGGGCAGATATTGAAATTTTATGGTCAATACCACAGATCCACCATGTCCTACAGCACTTTGTGGTCTTTATGGTTTATGAGACAATTTCACATGCATTATCTCATTTTATTTTCATAGTTATCTAGTGAGGCAATTAGAGATGGCATTGTTATAACCGTTTTATAGATGAGGAAATTGAAGTTTGATGATATTATATCATTTGCCAAACTTGGTATGGCTAGGAAATGACGGATTTTCCATGGGAACATATTCCACATGGGTATGTTTTGTGCATGTTAAATGGAAGATTTTTATTAAGTCTCAAACCCAAATATATTTATCTCATCCTTTGATGTTTTTATAAAAACCTTGCCTTTGCATGAACATTTTTATGCAATGGGAATTTATGATAAGAAGATGTATTATTTTTAAATTCTAAAACACATTTTAGTTTGGTGATAAAATACTTTCATATTCTTTTCTGTCTTGTCCTAAACACTGTTTTTATTTTTTAAGAAATTAGAGTATTCTTACGATGCCTTAGTTACTGTAAGGCAACGTGTTATTAAGAATACACGTGTTGGGGCGCCTGGGTGACATAGTCGGTTAAGCATCGGACTCTTAGTTTGGGCTCAGGTCATGATCTCAGGCTCTTAAGATGGAGCCCTGCATCAGGCTCAGCACAGAATCTGCTACAGATTCTCTCTCCCTCTCCCTCTGCCCTTCCTGCTTGTGCTCTCTCTCTCTAAAATAAATGAATCATTAAAAAAAAAAGAATGCACATATTACTTAAAATGTGCTAGACTAGCTGTTCTTATGACTATAGATATAAAAGTAAGTAAAATACTGGGAGCAACAATTCAGCAGGACAGTAAAACACTTCCAAAATGAGAAAATAATAAATATACCAGGGTATCTAATTAACTGGTCAAATCATAAAAGCCTTAAGATCCTATCAGTGAATTATGAAGAAACCCATGACATTTTCAGTATCTGTTCTTTTTTAAAAGAAAAAAAAATCTGTGACAAAAATAATAGAGAGGTGCTCCCATTTTATAATGAAGTGTATGTATCTTAAAGAATTAGCATCCTTCATAATGATGAGATTCTAGAGAGATTCTTTATAAAATCAGCAACAAAATAAGGATGTTTATTTGTATCAATTTTATTTAGAATTTGTCCAGAAATTTAGGCCAATGCAATTAGACATTAAACAGAATTAAGAATTCTACTTCTTGACAAGGAAGAGGGAAAAGTATCTTTTTTTTCTCAACTATCATATCCCTCAAATATCAAAAGGTATCAAATAAATGCTTCTTACATTAATAAATTTTAGGTCACAATACAATGACTGGACACATTGTACATAGCAAAAAAAAAAAAAATCAACATCTTTTTTATATCCTATCAGTAAGATATGTAATGGATAAAAATCTCATGTTAGAAAATGTAATGGATAAAAAATACCCTATTTATAATGGAATCATTAAATCCCAAGAATAATTCTAACAAGAAAATGTAATACCTGCATAAGAAAATTGCAGGATTCCATTGAAAGATTGAAAACAAGATTTGAATAAAGTATGCAAGATGACCAGAAAGACAAATAAAAGGCATAAAGTTTAAAAAGGAAAAAACTCTCATTGTTTACAGATAACATGAATTGGGAATATAGGTATTCCAAAAGAACCTACAGCTAAGCTGTTAGAACTAATAAGTAAATTTAACAAGATCACAGAATATAAGTATATATATATGTAATTAATTGTATTTCTATGTAGAAATAATACATAAAAAATGAAATTTTTAAAAGAAATCACTTATAATAACGTAAGTATCAAATACCTAGAAATAAATCTGACAAAATAAGCACATGATCTCTGTACTGAAACTACTAAATAATATGGAAATATATTAATAAGAGTACCTAGGGGCACCTGGGTGGCTCAGTTAAGCACCTGCCTTCGGCTCAGGTCATAATCCCAGGATTCTGGGATCAAGCCCCGCCTCAGGCTCCCTGCTCAGCGGGAAGCCTGCTTCTCCCTCTCCCTCTGCTGTTCCCCCTGCTTGTGTGCTCTCTCTCTCTCTCTGTCATATAAATAAATAAAATCTTAAAAAAAAAAAAATAAGAGTACCTAAATGATTAGAAGTATATAAAACACTCCTGGATGGGAAGACTCCATTTTGAAAGACATCAATTCCACAAATTGATCTATATATTAATGCAATCCCAATCAAAATTCCAGTGGTTGTGAGGATGCCTGGGTGGCTCAGTTGGGTAGACCTTCGACTCGAGTTTAGCTCAGGTCATGATCTCAGTCATGAGATTGAGCTCCACATAGGTTTCCGTGCTCCATGTAGAGTCTGCTTGGGATTCTGTCGCTCCCTCTGCCTCTGTCCCTCTCCCTGCTCATGCTCTCTCTCTCTCTCTCTCAAAATAAATAAATAAAATCTTTAAAAAAAAATTCACTAGGTGCGTGTGTATGTGTGTGTGTATGAAAATTGATATGGAATTGTAAAGGACAAAGGATATTCAAGGCTGTTTATCATCTGTGTGTCTGCTTATCTATCATCATGTATCTATCCTTTTACCTATGTATCCATCATCTATCTATCTATCTATCATCTATCTATCATGTATATCTATCTATATCTTAGAAGTTGGTTCTGCTTCTCTGGTTGAATCCTGACTGATGCAATCTATAAATATTTTTGTCTACATAAATCCCTTTCTAGTAGTAATTCTAAAGAAATGTTATATTTGAAGTAAAAATACCTAAGAAAAAGCCATAAAGATGTGGAGCAAGTAGAAAGTATGTAGTAAGCAGGACATAATGAGGGGCTAAACGTTCAGGCTTTGAAATATAGATAAGGAGTGATGGGTATGATTTTAGATAATATGGCCCCAAATTAGAAACAAAAATCCAAATATATAACATCAGGATATTAATTTAATTTGTCATCAATAGGAGTGAGATTATGCAGCTATTAAAGTTGGATTATAAACATGGAAATTATCTAAGAAGTGCTTTTGAATGTCTATGGCCAAATACTTAACATTCACAGTATTGTAATTATATAAAATGTATGTTCATTTAAATATAACATAAAAATATAATTTATTATATAAAATGACTTAACTTCCTGAAGTGGAAATTAGTCTCATGAAAAGATCATAATTTCCTAAAATAAAAAGAAAATATATGGTAACATATTGTATGTCTTTTGGCACACCAAAATTCACCAAAAGTGGGCATTGTAGAACTCTGAGTTATCAATGAACTGAATGCATATAATGTATAGTTCTTTTGAAGTAAGATAAAGTTGATAAAGAATTTCTTATTGACCTTGTAGAAATACATTGATAATGCAAACTAGTGTTCAAAAGGATTGCAAAATCAACAATAAATAGTCCATAAGCAAATATTTGCAAAGAGTCATTCAATTATTACATTCCTTAAAAAAAAAAAAACTGAGTTTTAAAATTTTATTTTATGATTCATTAAGATAATCTCTACTTCAAAGACAGGAGTAATTCTCTATGAGGGCAATTAGCTTTACTCGTCACGTTTGAAGTCATGCAAACCCCAATACAATCATATTTCTATAAATTTGGTTAATAAGGGATATTGAATGAATATGGCTTGCTTAGTTCACTTCATCCCACTTACTCAGTGGCAAGAGGGAGCTACTAAAAGGTGATCTCATTTATATCCTTTCATTAGTTGTTCTTTTTGTTGTTTTTAATAAAACACACACATATACATTCATGCATCTGCAAAATGAAGGGCATGTATCCTTTGTTTAGTTTCTCCTTAGTTTAGTTTGTAAAAGTAATTTTTGAATTTAAAAATGTAGACCAAAAAACCAGAAAGAGATAAACATTACCCATCATTCTACCTCTCATGAATAGTCAGGGTTAATGTTTTGGTTTATTTCTTTCTAACTTTGGTCTTAGAGATAAATGTCTTGGGATGGTAGTGTAGATGCAGTTCTGTCTCGACATATATTATTCTTTATAGTTTCCCATGGCTGTGCCATTATTTATTTATGTATTCATTCTATTTTGGTCATTGGGTTATGCTATTTTAATTTTTTTAATAATAATTACTAATAAACATCTTTGAAAATAAATCTTTGTTCACATTATCTGATTTTGTTTATTTTTTTTTTCTTACTAATACAGTATTTATTTGTCTTCCCTCTGTCAAACCCTGAGCCAACCACTTTCCTCAGGCTGCCTGGGGAGGTATAGGAAAAGGAACATACAGGGCAGATGAGAAGGGAAGAAAGACCCGTGGGAGGTGGAGAGGGCTCCGTCACATGGCGAAGAGGATGAGAAAGGCCACCATCAGGCAAAGAGCTCCATGGCCTTCAGGAGGGCAAAGCCCAGAATGGCGTAGAAGAACCATTGCTTCAGAGAGGGGATGCTGGCGTCACCAATGATGAGGTTCCCAGACACAGCCCCAATTCCAGCCCCAGAGCCAGCCACCCCTGCTGTGACAGCCCCAGCCCCAATGAACTTGGCTGCTGTGTCAGTGTCCCTTGATATGTCCCTTGAAATGGTTCAGAAGCTGTAGCTAGAATAAGTGAGGTCAGGGGCGTGGGGCTGCCCAGCTGCCAAGGCTCTGATCTGTCAGTGTCTCCGGTGGTTTTAGCACCACTGCAGACAGTGATGGGTTCAGCAGCTGAGAGGTGCAGCTGGGAGGTGCTCCTGACCAAGAATGGGGTGAAGACAAACTTTGCACAAATGTACATTTTCGGGGGATGAGGGTCTGTGGCAGGTGAGCTGCTCCCAGTGCAGAAAAGACAGAGAGAGGTGGGGTGGAGTGGGGCAGGAAGAGCGAAGGTGATTTTGTTTATTGTAAACAGAATATATTCCTGATGGGAAATTACTGGCTTGAAAACAATAAATAATCAGGTTAACATTTTTCATTTTTTCCTGATATTTTTAGTATTGATGGTAGTAAGGTTTCTTAGCAAGGAATGGATAGGTTTACCTTAATTGATTATTAATTTTCTTTTATGTTTTTCTCTTGAATCCAGTGTTTGTTCAGAATTTGTGAAACCTTCCTCCCTTTCCTTTTTAGAGCCCTACAATCTGACCTGGTCAAACGGAGCCCAGCTGTGGCTCTCACAAGCCCTGTGACCTTGGGCAAGGGACCTAACAATTCTACACTTCACTTCTTCATCTGCAAAGTGCAGATAAACTTTGTACCTCCTTCAAAGAGCTGTGTGAATTCATATAAAGCGAGAGTGCCTGGGAAGAGCCTACCAAGAGCTTGGCACGTAATAAACACTATAGTAAATATACTTGATTATTATCCTAGGTTTGGGGGGACTCTTCCTTCTAGTATTCTCTTTGGTTTTGCTCCAGTTTGTAAGGCTTGCTTTCCCCACCCTGTCTAGGGTTTGCTGAGTGCCCAGCTGGATCATGGTTTTGGCTGGGTGACCTGATCTTTACCTCTAATTACCTCTTTGGCTTCGTTGTATTGTTTCAGTCTCACTGCCTTGACCAACCCTTTGTGAAAGCCACATGTTCCTAAATCCCTTATTTTTGACAGAAAAGCTGAAGGCAGAAATACTTGAGGGACTGTATCAGTACTGAATAATATTAACACCCAACCGTTGTATTAACATATCAGTACTTACAGAATACTTTTTTATACAATATTCATCATCAACCCTGTTAGCCTATCAGGTCAGGAATAATTCTTCTTGTTTTACATACAAGAAAAAGAGATTCAGAAGTTAATTTATTGGCTTGGAGTTACCACATCCAGGGGTGGCAAAGTCAAGCATTTAACTTTGGCTTTCTGACTCTCTCAATAGAACGGCCTTTCAATTGCACCAAATCGAGTCTCCAGGATATATTAGTTAGGCTTTGCTAGTGTGTCCTGCTGTAAAAACAACTCCAAAATCAGTGGCTTGCAAAAAACAACCATGGTTCATTTCTCACCTGTGTTGCTTGTCAGGGATTTACAGTTGCACTGCTGAAGGACGGCCTCTATCTGGAATATACCATTCTCTTGGCAGAGAGAAGAGCAAGAGCCAACCACTCAACGATGCTTAAAGCTTCTTCTCAGGCATACAGATGCAGATACATCGTATCTGTTCACAACTCATTGTTTAAAACATATCACATGATGAACCTTGATAAGGATGAAATGGAGAAGAAAGTCCTTCCCCAAGGAGTGGTTCATAAGATGTGTAATCATAGGGAAGAGCAGAGGAAATAATTGAGGATGATAATATGTAATAGAAATTCATGAATTCAGGACACAGAGGGAAGTCTTTGCAATAGAAACAAAGTATAAATATTTTTAAAAATAAGTTATAGAACTTGGGAAAGTTTACTGTGCGAGAGAAGAGTTCTTGATCATAATTCTGTAGCTTATTTATTTCTTCTTTAGGTATTCAGAGATTGGCAGTAGTTGTTTCCAGTGACAAGGAAGTTGGTTAGAGGCAGTGTTAGATGTGGACTAGCTAAGGGAAAGAGGTCAAAAGAGAAAGCTGTGCATCCGGCACAGGTGCTAAGTTGCTGACTTCAGAATTTTAGACTATTAATTTGACAGTCCGACTTCCTTTTGGAAGAGCTGAGTTATATAGGCTTACTTTCCTATAAACTCCCTCAGGTCCTGAAACCTATATAAAGTGCCCGAAATGACTCTTCCTTGAAAATTTGATAGAAAACCTAGCTTGGTTCTTTCTTTTCCTAACCAAAGACTGAGGTCACTGAACCTAGGAATAAATTTAATGGCTTGGGATTTTATTTGATAGACTAGACACTTTGTTAGAACATGGTAATGATGTTCTCAAGGTCGATCGTTACACCATCTGAGGATACTGTAAATTCGTTTTTCTGACATAGCCGTAGACATTATCCTTCACCCTGCTCAGCCACCACACATTAGCCCGAGGGACTGACTGACTACTTGGTCAGTTCAAATCCACCACCTGTAGAAAAATAACTCAAAGCGAATGCTCTGAGTATACAATTTTCTTTCCCAATCACATAACAGTCTGAGGCTGTTTCTGGTTGACCGGCTGCTCTCCTCCATGTGGTGATTCAGGGACCCCTATTCATTCCATCCTGTAGTGTTACCACCTTCTTGTGCCTCATTAGTGTAAACACCCGGTCAGCGAAAAGGGAGAGAACTATGGAGAGAGTACACACACTTCTTGGTTTCTTGTAATAAATTCTGTAAAACACTTTTATGACATTTGTCCTTTATTTTCACATATTGGTTGAAAACTAGTGACAAGGCCACACTGTTCCTAGTCACTTGTCCCTGACTGATCAGGAACTTCCCAGAAACAATTCCAAAAAATGGAAGGAGGAGCACACACTTTGATACCTCTGCCACACCCATTGTCCCAGTTAAAAATGTCTTTTTTTTTTTTTTTCCTCAGAGTGTTCTTCTTGGTAAGCTACTATATTTATAACTTTGCACCTGAAGTCATATGGTAAAAGTAATAAAAGGCAAAAAAATACAGGACTATTTTTTTCCATACCATTAAAAGAGAGAGTACTCAGTGCTGTTTCCTCCATGGCAATTAAAGGTTTTACTTGGGTGCAGTTATTCTGAAGTCTAAAGCATCAATAGTTTGAACGTATTTGGAACTCAATCTATCAGATTTACCAATGGGATAATTTGTCCACATAACTCTCTACTCCTACTCTTAGGAATACAGTGTTAATAATAGCATCCAGATGGTCCTCCAACTTAAAAATAGTTTATGTTCCAAAATCCTGTTTATAATTGATTTGTGGTCTTTGAGATATTATTTTTACATACAATAGTACATATGGCAATTGTCTTTATGCCATCCATAAAAGTTTATTTAATACATCATCTAATAGGACCTTTGCAACGAAAGCTGTCGTAAATATTGTTGTGATGTTGGTAATTAATGTAAAAACCTACACGTGTAAAGTCATTTTCTGAATATAAAATATTTAATTAAAAATGTTGACACTATAATGTATAGTGTCAGCTATTATATAGCTATTATAACTGTACATACTTTATTTGATAACAGCTGGGCTTACTTTTTTGTTATTTAGGAAAATACAAGTTACAGTATTTTTTATTTAGGAAAATACAAGTATTTTCACACTTGGAAAAGTCCACCTTCTATCACAGTGAAGTATGATCAAAGTTAACAGCCTCGATTTTAAAACACTTGGAACAAGTCATAACCAGTTTTATTGCAAAAGATCCCTGTACACATTTACATTAATCCTGGTACCTTAATAGGCTGTCTGGCAAGCCATTTCCTTACAGAAACATGCATTATGAGAAATGAGAAATGCCCATCCCTTCTGGATATTAGCTACTTGTCACACCTGGGCAATAGCACTCACATCACTGAAGGCTGTGAACATAACTCTATATTTATTCTAAGTGAAAAATGGAATGACTTAAAGAAAAATACAAGATAATGTAAATAACCTCTTACCAAAAATCCATATATTAAACCAAAAGTATCTCACAGCTTTTATTACAAGAAACTAAAAAGACGATTTAAGATCCGGCTGTGATCGTGAGTGTGAGTGGCTGAGATGGATGGAGTAATGGACAACATGATTAGAAATGAGGAGAATAAGGACAATAATCTGAATTATAGATCAGGGGGATGGAACAATCGTGGACACGGAGGTAGAATTTATCCAAAATAACCACATTGCTTGAGACAGAGAGCAAGGCTGTGAGCCAGAGCCAAATCCTCCAATGAAAAGACAAATGATGGCAGGTGTAGGACCAAGATGGGAGAGGATACAGAGTTGAATGTTGTGATAGTTAACAAGGAAAGATATTTGAGGGGAAGGATGAGTCTGTGATGATCCAGAAGCAGCAAAGAGGAGGAAGGAATATCCTAACCTTATTGCCTTCCTTGAGGGAAATGGATAAAGGGAATAAAAACAACCATCACTTGAGACACTGGAGGGGAAACGATCTTTTTTGGAAGAGAGAAGTTTCAGGTAAGGCCACGGAGCAGAGGCAGGGAGGAGAGGCTGGGACTATAGAGGAGTTTGTTGAAGAACAGACATTACAGAGCACTCTAGAGTTGGTTTACAGGGCAGGGGAGCGAGAAGAGCTGAGTGAGTTTCCAGAAAACCAGTAGTCTGCTTGATGGTTCAGTAGAATATTTAATATCAGAGTGGCATCATTTTGAAAGCTGATTGACGATGACAAGAGTAATCTGGTGACGTTCATCTCAACAGAACAACATAGGGCCCCAGGAGGAGAAGACTCAGTTAGATGCAGGTGAGTGAGGCCATTCAAGACCTAAGCAGTTGATCTGAGTCGAATCATCTGCAACCAGCATTATCAATGGAGCCAATTCTGGTACTATGCTTTTTGGAAAGGGGGAAATCTGGGGTAACTTCTGGGTTGGCTGTCCCAGGAGATTTAGATGTTTGGGATTTCTGATTGATTGTCGGCTCTAGAATATGCTTTACAAGATTCTTGGTTCTAGCTCACACTTCACAAGTCTCTTACTCTAACTTCCATCATTTGCAGCAATACCAGGAGGAGAATATGAATGTCAAGAAATAGTCCTGGTGGCTGGTTGGTACTCCTGTGGTAAGGACCTTGAGTTAGTTTCTAGAAGCTTCATTTGAGTACATGCCTCTGCTAAATCTGGATAAGGTTTTTCAGTTTGGGGTGGGATTGTAGAACAACCAAGCTCTTTTTCACACCATAGAGTTTATGGAATGATCTACAGGAAGAGAAACTTTTAGCTGTGACCGAAAAGCATAAGCCTGCTGAAAACATTCTCCACCTTTCACTGGTTGTCACTGGATACCCACAACTTCTTTACGCTGTGATTGCTGGGTGTTTTGATCCTGCTGTAAGTATCTACCTCATAAAACTACAGAGAGACATGAAACCCAATGACAATACAAGGAAGAAAATAATAAAGATGAAGGATAAAAATCAATGAAATAGGAAATAAATGCAAAATAGAGAACAATCAGCAAAGTCAAAAATTCTGTGAAAAGACTATAAAAATAATGAACTGCTCACAAGACTGACCAGGAGAAAAAGGAGCAAGACATAGTATAAAGTCAGCAAAATATACCACTAAACTAGTATTAGGTGTCGTTAGCAAAAAAAAAAAAAAAAAAGATAAAAGTATGTTTAAAATTTAAGGGTGACCTAGAAGAAATTAAAATAGGATCTGCACCTCTGAACCAGCAGGATCTCTTTTCGAATACATCTTATCTGCTTTAGCTGTATGTCACAACTTTTGATATGTTGTATCTTATTATTCAGTCCAAAATATTTTCTATCTTTCACTGTTGGTTCTTCTTTGATTTACAAGTGATTTTGAAATGTGTTGTTTAATTTTCAATCATTTGGTGCTTTTCTTATATCTTTAGTTATTTGTCTCTATCCTAATTCTATCTTCCACCCTAATTCCACATTAGTCAGATAACATACTCCAAATCTTGATCCTTTGAAATTTGTGAAGACTTTACTGGAATGCGGTCCTGTGGTAAATTTTCTCTGTGCAATTTAACAGACTATCTTTTGTTAGTTTTTGAAAATTCTTGGCTAGTATCTTTTTAAGTTTTTTCTTTTTACCGATTATATCTCTCTTCTTTTTCTGGGACTCCAGATTCATGTATGTTCAAATTTTGTATCATGTTTTATACATCTCTAATCATGTTTTCTGTGTTTTTAAATTCTTCACTACCAGCTCCATGCTTCAATATGGACATTTGCTACTGAGCTATCTTTCAGCTCACTAATAATGTCTTGTCTTGTATCTAATTCATTGTTAAACTCATCTAGTGAATTCAATGATTACATTTTTCAGCCCTATAATTTTTTTACTTTTAAAATATATATATTCCAGTGTTAAAATATAGATATTCCAGTTATCTATTTTCTTCAATATATTTCTGTTCAAGTTTTTGGAAACTTGTCTGAGAAGCCCAGTATCTAGATCACTTGTGGCATCATTTCCATCTTCTGCTTTTTTTCCCCTGGGCTTGGGTCATTTGTTCCTGGGACCTGGCATGCCTCGTCGGTAATCTTTAAGTGAATACCCAACACTGTACATTAAAAAAAAAAAAAGTAGATGTTGTAGATATTTCATTTCCCTCCAGAGAAGCTTCAACTTTCTACTAGTCAGCAATTAAAGTAGAGGCATTTCACCTTGATATAATCTGGGATTGGGATCATTTGAAGCTAGGTTTTGGGCTTTCTATGGGCTAGTCTATTTTTGATATTTCTTTTATCCTGGATGATATCTCTTCAGATATATTAATAAAAGGCCAGGATGTTTACGATTATGCATCCTAATTAATGGACCTGAATTCCAACTTTGGTTTCTCTTGCCTCATGATACAATTGCATACTCCTTATAGCTTTTTAGTCTCTCTATCTGAACTATGTTTGATTTTTTTTGTTTGTTTTGTTTTTTAGCCTGTTGCTCCTCACACTTAGGATTCAGCGAAGTCTCAAGAAAAAATTGGTGTAAAACATCAGGCTCACTTCTCTGTAGTACCCTGAAATCTTGGGTGCTCAAATCCTGGCTGCATTAGTAACCCTGAATTCCAGTTTTTGTCTCCCCAGCCCCATGAGATTGCTGAAAGGTCTTTCTAAAGATTTCTGCCCTCCAACACTCATACACTGAATCAGCACATTCCTTATGGATAAAAGCAATGGAGAATGCCTGGCTCACATCAAGGTTTGTGTTTGTTTTTTGTTTTTTTTTCCTTCCTAGGATCTTGGCCCCTTGGGTCCTGGCTGCCTTGGTTCTTCTCTGATGTCTCCAAACATCCTTCCTTCCTTCCTTTCTTTTTATTTTTCTTCTTTCTTTCTTTCTTTCTTTCTTTCTTTCTTTCTTTCTTTCTTTCTTTCTTTACTTTATGATTTTTTAATAGTTATTCTCAGTGGGTGGCTTGGTTTGATTATAGCTACTCCTTTATAGCCAGAATCAGAAGTCCTTCATCTTTTGAGGTTTTAACTTTAATGATAAAAATAGTAACTTCTATGATATTGATTTGATACTTTTTCTGTATGCCTTGTTCTTTCAAAACTTTTCAAAGATAATTAATTTTACCTCTAAGGTCTTCTTGCATTAACTCCATTAGATCTCTTTCCTTGGGTTTTTATTATTCTCCTTGTGGAGTTTGATGCTTCTCTTTCATAGTATGGGTTCTCCATGAGTATTTGCTAATTCTTGATTGTCTGTTTATCTATATTTGTAATTCCCAGTTTTCTGCCTACTGTGTTGTCCATAGCGTGTGTCTGGTGGCTGAGAGATGGAGTGGTGTCCATGTGGGAAAGTGTGCTGGCAATTTGCCCCTCTGGTGGTCAGTGGTTCCATCAGGTACTTCTCTGCTCTGGCCAGTGCAAACTCAATGCTAAATATCTTTATTTAAAAAGATTAATTTATCCATCTCTTTGAGTTCATATTTCCAGCTTGATGATTCTGTTAAGTTCGACAAGATATAATCCTAAGAAAGAGCTTCTCTAGGATCGATGAAGTTTATGAGGAAAGTAGCTGACCAATAAGAGCAGTCTTTAAAAAAAAAAAAAAACAAACCCTCTGAATTCTCAGTTAAGTATTAATTCAGGTGCTTTCACTGAGGCTTTAACTGAGTTCCTTAATTTTTAAGAAATTTGGCCCAATTCTATAAGAAAAGGGATGTTTTTGCATTTGGGGAAGATTCAAACCATCTTAATCCTGCTCTTTCACATCGCTGTGCATCTATCGGAGCCACTGGATGTATAAGAAGATGGGCTTTCAAGTGAGACAAACCTCAGTTTAAACCTCAGCTATATCTTCGTGAGTTGTGGGACTTTGAAAACAGTATTTAAATCCTCCAAAATAGACCCACTCTTGAACTAATAAAATTATTGTGAGGGGTTAATGTGCATAAAAATTTGGCATAATGCTGATAATTATCCTCAATCATTAATAGATGTTGTGGTTGTAATTATTGTGTAGTTCCTAAAATCACACCAGAAATCTGAGGTATTGTTGGCATGTTTAAGCACAAACGAATTACAATGACAGGACTTTTAGAACTCTTTGAGTGACATTAATTCTCCACTTGTGTTTAACGTGCTAGGGCTGCCGTAACAAAGTACCGTAGATAGGATGGCTTAATATAAGTTTATTTTCTCATGGTTCTGGAAACTAGAAGTCACAGATCAAGGTGTGGACAGTATTGGTTTCTTCTGACGCCTCTCTCTCACTGGCTTTCTGATGGCTGCCTTCTTTCTGTGTCCTGGGCAGGTCTTCCCTCTGTACACACAAATCCCTGATGTGATTGTTGATCCTCATCTCCTCTCATAAGCTCACCAGTCAGAATGGATTAGGGACCACCCTAAAGACCTCATTTTCACTCAATTACCTCTTTAAAGACTCTATTTCCAAATATTGTCCCTTAGGGTTAGGAATTTGACACATGAATTTTGGGGAGGACGCAATTCAGCCATAACACCATCCCTCTTGGTTCTTACTTACTATATAAAGTAAGACCACCAGGAAAAAAAAAAATAGTATTTCTATAAGATCTTATGCCTTCACAAAAGTTCCTGTACTGAGATCTAATTCTTTGGGCTTTTGAAAGGGTTATATTGGAAGTATCTAGATGAGCAAAGATTTAGTACCTTTTACAAAATTATTATTGGACCCATTTCCATAATGTTACCAAATTTCCTTCAGTGATGCAATCTAAATAAAAAATTTCTCCTCTAATTTAAATTCCAGCAGAGCTTCTATCTGAAACAATGATAACTATGGGATTCAAAATATTTTCTTTATGCCTGACTGCCAAGAAAAAATATATATGATTATATAGCTCATAGATAAATTTTGTTCTTACAGTGATTCTTTCCTCTCCCTTGCTTCTTTCTTTAAATTCTTGTTTATTTGTTAATATTATGTTTACTATATTTTGTATCCGTTCAAATAGACACTGTTCAAATCATTATAATTAAAGGTATCTCCATTACTGCTATCCTTAATTCCGATCATGCTGTTGCAAAATGATAAAGCACTAAAAGGCAGCATGGAAGCAGGAATCTGTGGAGGGAAACATGGAGAAAAATACCTGTAAAAGAGAAGCCAATAAACTCTCAGCAAGTAGATGCCTCGTATTCATTTGCATGTCACAGCAAAAGATGCAACACCATTGTTTGAGAAATTATTTTTTGTTATGTTTCTATAAATAATACTTATGTAGAATAATTGGAAATTAATGACTACATTTTAATCATGCTTACTTTAAAACATCCACCTTATAAAATGTCTATCAGACTTTAATAAAAAATAAATTACTGTATTTACTAACCCAATATTAATATCATGTATATTTAATTATAAACACTCATTATAAATCCAATATCTGTTATTCCTCTTTAGAGGATCGTGAGTCTGCTTCCACTTGTCCTTTTCTACCCTTGGCAGAGCTGATCTTCTATTTGTTGGTTAATGCTTTATTATTCTGTGCATCTGGTTCCCACCATTCCCAATAAGTCCAAGGTTAAGGATTCAGACCTCACGTGTGAACCAGACCAGTTCTGCATCCATAGGCTTTGTCCTTTGATTTGACTCTTCATTTTTAACATGTGTCCTGACCAAAAGGGGATGTGATGAGAGACTGCAAATGGGTTAGAGCAAACCATCTCTATTTCTTCTAATGAAAACACAGTGCAATGTCTCTGACCTGTGGGTGGGTCAGCAACCCTGATTTCTACCTGACAGGAGAAGCACAACCCTCACGATGGTGCCTTTTCCCCAGAATGAAACTAGACTATGAGTCTTTGAATGTGCTGACCCTAGAGTTTCCCACAAACATGAGGCATATTTCCGTATGAATATTTTATGCCTGTGTCTCCTGTGTGCATGTGTGTGTTCTTTATTTAAAAGGCTAAAAATCAGGGCGCCTGGGTGGCTCAGTTGGTTAAGCATCTGCTTTCCGCTCAGGTCATGATCCCAGGGTCCTGAGATCAAGCCCCTTGTCAGGCTCCCTGCTCAGTGGGGAGTCTGCTTCTCCCTCTCCCTCTGCTCCTCCCCCTACCCCCGCTCATGCTCTCTCTCTCATTCACTCTCACTCTCTCAAATAAATAAATAAAAAATTTTTAAAAATAAAAGGCTAAAAATCTTAAGGCTGATTTTGAGAGAGCAGTACTCTTAAGTCTTACTGTGTGAGGAATGGAAGAAGATGAATAGAAGATAGGGTCAAGGTTAAGTTATGACAATAGTAGGTATCACTTACTGATTACTATACGCCAGGTGCTGTGCCAATATTTTACATCGATTGTCTTCTAAAGTCCTTTGAATTATGTCTGTGGAAGCTTGTAAATACTGTGAGTGCATTATCCTGGGTTATAATGTTCTTACATTGGGGAGAGATCCAGGGTTGAGCCCAGGGCTCTCATATTCCCAAATGGAGACCATTGGCTTAATTTATATTGTCTGTTGCTAAGTTGAGAACAATACTGTCATATTTACAGTGTAGAAGAGCATCATGTTTATCCATCCAAGAGTTTCTGTCTCAGTCTAGATGTTGATTTGAGACATTTTCTATTTTTCAAGCTTTAGACTCTGATTTATTGTCTCCCTCTTGAAACTACATGGGTCATTTCCTTTAAATGCCAAATTCAAGAGTAAGGTCCTGTACCACCTCAAGGAATGTAGCAAATATATATACCAACCAGGCAGTGTTCCTAGGTTGAGTTTGTAGCAGTGGACAAAACAGGTAAAAATCCCTGGACTCATGGAATTTTTATTCTAATTAAGGGAAATAGACAATACATACATTAAATTAGTAAAATATATAGACTTTTATGCTAGAAAATGTTACATGCTGAGGATTAAAATAAAGCCGAGGATTGCTGGTAGAGGGTGGGACTTATAGTATTTAATAATGTTTAGGAGAGGTCTCCCTGGAAAGGACAGGTCAGGAAAGAACTAAAGGAAATGAAGGAGCAAGTCTTCAAATATAAAAGCCCCAAAGCAGAAGCATGGTTGGTATGTTCCAGGATCATCCAGGAGGTCAGGATGGTGGGAAGAGAATGCATGAGGGAAAGAGTAAAGCCCTGTCGGCTCAGAGGACCTTGTGGGCCATTGTAGGCACACATCAAAGGGAAGTCACTGTAAAGTTTTGAGGGTAGGGATGACCTAACCTGACTTCTGAATAATGGGATTATTCTGTCTGCTGTGTTAAGATCCATCTGATGATCAGACAGAAGGGAGCAAGGGGAGAAGAAGTCTTTTGTGATAATCCAAATGAGAGATGATGTCGGCTAAGACCAGTGTAGTTCCAGTGGGGGTAGTAGAAAATGACCTGTCTGGACAAATTTTGAAGTTGGAATCAATAGGATTCTTCAGAGATAAAGAGTGTAAGAGAGGAGTCAAGGACAATTCCAAGGGCTTTGTCCTTTGGAAAATTAATGATGGAATTAAGATAAAGAAGATGACCAGAAGAGTAGGTTTAGGAATGAAGATGGTGTTCAGATGCTTGTTAGTTTTACATTTAAATCAGACATCCAAGGGGAGTACCCAGAAGGTGATTCGATCTCCTCACGGAAGTCTGGAATTTGTCAGCATGTAAATAGTTTTTCAAGGCAGAGCTACCTATATTATTTGTAGGGCCCAGTGAAATATGAAAATGTAGGTCTACTTGTTCAAAAATTATGAAGAATTTCGGAACAGTGACAACAGAGCATTAAATCAAGTGTGAACGGACTTCTAAGTGAAGGGACCTTGTGAACAGGTAGCACACTCAGGGACCCAGTCCTGGTTTAAGGCCATAATGCCAAGTGTGATGATCAAGACAGCAATGAGGACAGAGTGACAGACAGACAGATAGATGATAGATAGATAGATAGATAGATAGATAGATAGATAGATAGATAGACAGATAGATAGATAATAGATACATAGATACCTAAGGACTGAGGTCTGGGGTACATCAATATAAAAATGATACAGAGATAAGGAAGATCCCTCAGAATTGGCTGAGTAGAAGAAACCAGCAAGGTATTTGAAATAAACAAAACAGAAACAATGGTAGAACGTTTGATAGAGACTTGGTGATGGTTCACCAGCATCTAGGCTCAGGCAGAAGAGTTGAATTGTTGCCTTTGATATTTGCTGTATCCAATTGCAGGAGAATTTTATTGGAGTTTGGATGTTGCATGATTGGTTGATTTGGGGCCTTCACCACCACAAGGCAACTGCACAATTTCTTTGTAAACTTGTCTGTTTAAAAAAAATTTTAAATAACTTCTAGTAATGAGGTTTTGAGGTCCATTGAGTAAAGCCTGGCTGAAAAGCAGAATAAAATCCATTTCTGGATTTAGGTGCCACTTTGAGGGACACACAGATGAGGGGATAGGTAATAGAAGCAGAGAAAGACAGGCTTTAAGTGTTAACATAGCTTTCTCACTGGTCAGACTGTGTGCAAAGTGGCCAAATAGAATGTGGCTGACTATAGCAAAAAGTGAGATTCAACCATCCAAGGCAAGGCAGAAATATTCAGGAGTAAATAATGAATTTGTTTCTTTTCAGATGGCACAAATCTGCCTTGGGTTTTAGGTCTCATAATAGGGTCACTTTGTTACTAAGGGGTTGAAAACTTACCAGGATGGATGTCCGAGTCTATGGAGTTCTCTGACCTCTTTCCTGAAGTAATATAATCTCCTCCCTCCTCAGTTCTTCCTGGAGTTGTTAATGATTCCAGGCCATGACCAGTAGACCCTGGATGTGCACAAGTGACCCCTTTGGAGAACAAGGAGTTACTAGAGTAGGTCCCAGAAAAGGTGTCATGGTAGTGTTCTCCATTGTGCCAACCCTTCCTGGCTTCTCCAGAGATCATTTAAATCTGTTTCAGTGCATCGGACTCTTTCAGGTTCAAAATGTCTATGGGGTGTGGAGGTAGAGGGAGTGACAGGCTACCAGTGGATGTAACAGAAAAGGTACTCTCCTTCCTCCAGTTATTAATATTTTAGAGTGACAGGGGGCAGAAGGTGGGGCATAAAAAAAAAAGTTGGAAGAAAGCAGATTACATTAACATATCCAGTACCATTGTCAGCATCTCTCAATGGATTTATGTTGGTTCTAAGGAGTTAATATTGTTCCCTTCTGCTTTCTGGTGAGCTGTAACTTCGATGCAGAGAGCCAGTGTGTTATTCTAGAACTGTAGCAGAGACAGTGAATATAGCCTTGACATCGGCAAGTAGTGTTGACTTTTGGGCAAAATTTTATTCTGCCTACTTTGAAGTAGGATTACAAAAGCCTTTTCCTTGACACCATGTAGTTAGAGCATAGCAGTTAGCTATTCACGAAACAAAATTGCTTTGTGTAACTGACTCACCAGCCCCTCCCTTATCCTGGATACCTGGAAGGATGCTTTGTTAATGTCCTTTTAGATTCAAAGCCGTAGGGTAAATGATCTTTGTTGAGCTACTGCTATTTTGTACCTTTGAGGCATTTTATAAAGATTATGTCATTCCACCCTGTAACCCTTCTATGAGAAAAGTATTATTTTCCCCCAACTTCATAGGTAAGAAATTAAAGGTCAGAGAGGGAAATAAGATCACACAGCTGTCCAATTGCCAGGGAAGTTTTATTAGAGATTAGATTGTCACCTGGTGGGTTGACTTGAGGCTTTTAGTGCCCACAAGGCAACTCCAGAGTTTTCTGTAAACTTCTTTATCTTAAGAACAACAACACAAAAACTATAAGCGGTGGTGTTCCTTTCTTACATGGCTCAGATAATTAGAATTTTCTATAGCTATACAAAAATCCATGAGTTTTCTGGAATCAAATGCTCATTTTCAATCTTCTGATATAATTTCTACATTTATTTTTAAATATGGGAGATATTTGGAATGCAAGAATCAATGACGCTGAAGATTTAGTTTCTCTAGAGCGAGAACAGGTGGCATTTTTATTTCTTTGTGTGTTTTGCCATTGTTGCTTTCACTGGGGTTATGTATATATGACTTTTTCATTTCATTAAATATTCAAAGATGAAGTTCAAAAATTTAGTTTACTAACACTGCAATGCTTTGTAACAAATTCTGGGCCACTGTAAGTTTTTGGGTTTTAGGTAGTTTTGTACAGATGCTTTTTCCGTATTAACTTCACATGAAAATTTTTCAGAAGCTGTTTTAAGAGAGCACATAAGTAAAATCGGCCTTTTTGTGTAATTTGAAAGCATAGTGTCTGATGGAGAGCTTGGACACTAAGCATAGTACTGTCTAATCCTCATGTCTTTGTTATTACATCTTCCATTGAGTTGGTTTGCCTAAAAGATAGACTGCAGTAACGTATTTAATATGGAAACTAGCAATCCAAAACCTTCTTCATGCCTAATATTTAGCAAGATCAAATTATTATATATTACAGAAATGATTCTGAATCAGGGAAGAAAATTACCATTTATATTTATGGTAGCAGAAAAAATTTACAAGGCTTTAAAATAGAAAGGTAATTATGTATTATTTAGACTAGTAGTATACATTTTAGCAAGACCAACAGATTAAGATTTATGAAAAGAATCCAGCTAATCAGTGTGGGTGTTCCCATTATTTCACGTCGGTTTGACCGCTAGAGGTTTTTTTTTTGTTGTTGGTTTGTTGTTTGTTTTTAAAGCTAAATTGAGTTGGCAGGGTCTGACTGGGACAAAACTGATGGTTACCTATTTGAGTGGCTTTGGGATATTTCTGTCTGTGGTTTGCATTCGGGGGCATTGTTTCCCTACTTTAATGTCCTTTCTCTATAGCCTATTTTCTACATAGGCTTCCTGCAGAAATGCTAACTGGAGAGTAAGTAGAAATTTAGGGAGGATTAACTAACACTTTGAAGTTTATAAGTATTCATAATAATAAGTTGCTGAAAAGTAGATGGCCAAGCTTAGGGGGATTTGAAGGCACATACCCTTATTTTATCAGGACTTTCTTAATTGTAGATCCTTGGTTCTCTCAAATTTAACATGGGATTTCACTTATTGACAGGAGAGGTCAGGACGTGTAATAATTTATCACTTTGCTGAGGAATGTACTTGAATCATGTCTCTATTGAAGCTAATATGCATGAGCCCAACCTAGAATCTGGATTCATACCTCATCACTTTTTGTTTCTTAAAACGTCTTCTACCCTATGTTGTAGCCATTGCTGATGTCCAATTGACAGAATGGAAAAATTTGGAAGGCGTGTTCTGTATGATTTGTGTAAATCAGATCTTGTGGAAACCTGCTCTTCTTGAAGATCTTTATATACCTAAGAATAATGAGCAGTTTTTTAGTAGTTTTTGTATGTAGAATCTTGTATTGTTTCTTAGAGGTTTATAAGGAAAAGAATGTAGGTTACAGGCTCTTGTGCATTTCATAATTTACTACAAAGGTCATATAAATCACAGTTGTAATTACATATAAGTCACAGTTATAATTACATAGTTATGCATTGGTAAGTGCTCCAGTGTACTGATTTTTCAATGCATTAGTGCTTAGAAGTAAAATAAGACACCATTATAACATTATCATTAAGGTAAGATTTATCATGGAGGACTTCCTGGAGGAAGTGAACTTTGAAACAAACCCATCTATATCGCCTTGTTGAAGGGTATTCCTATACTCACAATGAGGTCTTATGCAAAGGACAGCCTTGGTGGTAGATGAACAGTAAACTCAGTAACCAGCTTGGTGTGATTTCATAGACAAGGATAGTCTCTTAGTATTAGTGCCTGAAGTTCTTCTCATCATTTGGACAGTTCTTTACCTCACAGCTTTGCCCTCTGTTAAGAGAAGTGCTGATTCAGGTACTTACCTTTGAAGGTGAATGTTTTTTGATCCCTTATTTAAAAGGATACAATTAGTTTGGGTCCTGGGGATTGCCTGATACAATGTGACAACTTTACATTTTCAGAAATATTGTTAGAGTGAACAGATATTAACGAGGATCCTAGATAGGAGGAAGGGAACCTCTAAGAGCTTCTTCGTGGCCTCAGTATTCCAAGTTATTTGGGGGAAATTATACTTTGAGCTCAGGACATGAAAACTGGAAGTAGGTCAGAGGTTTTTATTTTTGAAGATGTGATATATACCTACGAGGGAATATTATTCATTCTTAAAAAAGAAGGAAATCCCACCATTTGCATCCACATGGATGAATCTGGAGGACACAATGCTAAGTGAAATTAGCCAGACACGGAAAGACAAATACTGCATGATCCACTTATATGTAGAACCTTAAAACAGTCAGACTCATCAAAGCGGAGGGTAAACAGTGTTTGCCAGGGGGAGGGGAAGGAGGAAATGGAGAGATGCTGGTCAAAACCCATGCAGTTTCAGTTACACATGGATGACTTCTGGGGATCTAATATGCAGCATGGCAACTGTAGTTTACAATACTGTGCTATAGACTGGGAATTCACTAAGCCGGTAGATCTTAAGCATTCTCAGCACAAAAACATAAAAAGAAACAATGAAAGAAAGTGGTAACTAGGTGAGGTGATGGATATGTTAATTACTTGAGAACAAAGATCATTTCACAGTATAGTTGTTTATCAAAACATTGAGTTGTACACCCTAAATACACAATTTCTGTTTTTCAGTTATAACTCAGTAACACTGAGAAATTAAAAAGAAGAAGATTAAAAAGTTATCATGTCTGTTTTCATACCATAATGAAAAAGCCAGTGATTTTAGGTTTGGCTTTTTCAGCTTGTTGACCTCTAGATTCTAGGAAGAAGAATCTTCCAGAGAGACTGCTCCTTTTAAGTACCACAGCAGTCAATTTCAGTGCTTTAAGTGTAAGGAATGAGCATAGGAGGAGAATTTTCAAAATGCAGATGCCAGAACACTATCCCCAGAGGGCGTATTTAAATTTTGGAGGAGAGTCATGGATTTTGTAAAAGCACCCGTGTTTATTTTGATATGATGTCGCCACTGAGAAACCCTCTGGAATTGTCCTTGGGGTGGGGGGTGATATTAAAAAATCAAGCCTGTATGGAATGCTCATGAGGTGTATCAGGTTTGATAGCTGAAATTAAGTCATGATGTGAAGATGCAAATGCCAGCATTAGTCAAGCAATGGTGGGCAATAGTGATGTTCTGGATGTTCACTCCCACTCATTTCCACTCTAACCTTCTAGGCTAAGTTTATTGTTAAAAGAATTTTACACTTGACCCTCTAATACCTCTCTGAAGAAGGGATGTGTGGCATAAAATGTTACTCTTTGGCCAGAATGGTTTTGGGTTCCCTTTCTTATATATGTTTAATTATAAACTAAAAAGGAAACTAAACTTCATCAGCTTAGTTGTTTGTGTTTGTTTTAAGGAATCAGGCTCCATAAACAAGACAACTTTACCCATATTTGCAGGTAGGGATAAAGAATTGCTTGACTGTTACTAAGGGCAATTTCTCTAAGTACCTTCTCATGCACCCTGAGCAGAGAAGCTGCGGTCCTTACAGAAAATGGTTGTGCTGTTTGCTTGATGTTAGATCAGGCTCACCAACACTGATTCTTTCTTTTTTCCTCCCCTCAGATGTACATCCAGACAACGACACTTACTGTCTCCATGAGTTTAAGTGCTTCGGTGTCTCTGGGCATGCTGTATATGCCCAAGGTTTATATTATAATTTTTCATCCAGAGCAGAACGTTCAAAAACGCAAGAGGAGCTTCAAGGCCGTGGTAACGGCTGCCACCATGCAAAGCAAACTGATCCAGAAAGGAAATGACAGACCAAATGGAGAGGTGAAAAGTGAACTCTGTGAGAGTCTTGAAACCAACAGTAAGTCACCTGTAGACTTTCCGATGGTCGAGAGCGGGAGCACTTCTTAATAGATGTACGTTGAACATTCTTCTTCTAGTCTTGGGGACCATGCTCCATGGTTTCAGGGGCATGGTGCTACTCGCACACCATGAGACCATCATGGCAGTGAGAACCATTTGGTTAGAACCAAACGATTTCAAGGCGAGTGGCTCTTCTCCAGAGCATGACCGTGCACTCAAAATCTCTTTTACAAAGTATGACCCTCGTGGCTCCCTTTTGAGGCATTACCAAGCATCTGAAGCTTGGAACTATCTTCTATGTATAGAATTATCTTTTAGCACTTAGGAACTACTCTCCAATCTCTGTTAGTTCAACTTTGGTTGTTCTCTACTGGTTTTATTGGTTGCTCAAAGATCTTAAATAAGTGATATGGTACATAGGTATTTAGGGAAATAAGAAAACTAGTGGGTTAACATGTTAGGTTAAATCATAGTTAATACTTATTTCCCCCAAGTGGCCCCTTCTTGGATATATTAAGATAGTTAGAGCTCTTCTCTGAAAACCTCATGACCCTGAAAATAGGGTCCTTCCTATCAGCCACCGAACCACTTGTCCCCTCCTCACTCACCTTCCTCTTCTCTGTAGTCACCCCTGAAGGAGCACACGATAACAACACACCAGTACCAAGCTAATCCAGTAGAGTTTAACTGGTCCATTTTGGTATCTATGGAAGAATAGCAAATAGGTTGAAGATCTGTATTGTAAAATACTAGATAGCTGAGTAGGGTGAAAAAAACATACAATCTGGGGCGCCTGGGTGGCTCAGTTGGTTAAGCGACTGCCTTCGGCTCAGGTCATGATCCTGGAGTCCCGGGATCGAGTCCCGCATCGGGCTCCCTGCTCGGCAGGGAGTCTGCTTCTCCCTCTGACCCTCCCCCCTCTCATGTGCTCTCTCTCTCATTCTCTCTCTGTCAAATAAATAAATAAAATCTTTAAAAAAAAAAAAAAAACATACGATCTTTACATTACTAGTTTCTGTAGATGGATCAAAAAGATATGAAAGCCAAGGTTCTTGCATTAGACCTCAGGCTTCCTGTTTTGGGGAAATATAACATACCTATGTAATAATTAAGGATAAAACCCTATGCAAAAATACTCTTCCTCTCAGATTCCTCCCAGCAGGCCGTATTCCCTATTCTCTGTACTTCTGACATGAAATACAGGGAAGATTAAGTGTGGATTTTATCTGATATAATTATTATAACATAAACCTTTTCTTACATCAAGATTTCCAGATGAACATTGTCTATTCTAATGCCCCATATGCAGAAATGGGCTTAGAAGATAAGTATTAATCAATGAAGCTTACTGACTACAACTACTATTAGACTGCTTGGAATTATTGGTCAGATTTTCTGGGAAGATTGCCTTCAGCTCACTCATAACCAAATTTAGTGATTTGCACATAAGGAAGCCTTTTAAGAATTCTACAAACACTCCCCACATGTTCACCTTTCTGCAAACATAAAACCCTGAAAAACTGCGAGAGAAGTCACAATAAAGAAGGTTTTGATAACAAATCATTATAATCATCTCTGATTATAGGTAAGCAATTTAGTAATAATGGGCCTATTTGGTCTTTTAGCAAAAGATGCACTATAACTACTATCAAAGGTGTCAGAGTTCAGTGCGTGTGATTCAAGGGCAGAATTTTATCTGTGTTTTTCTACCTCAAAAGCATCAGTGCAGACAGTTAAAACCTGTTGTAGGATGCCGGCAAACTGCTCTTGGCTGCTATTGGTGTTTCTCACTACGACTCACCAGAGCCTATAGTTGGACTTGTTTTTTAGCAACAATCTAGAAAACCTGATGTAATATGGTTGCAAATGGGAACAACCAAACAGACATTGAAATAAATACTAGTCATCCCAAACTCACTTCTGGAAAGTGGTAAGAGAAAAAAAATTAGTAAATTTTCCCACCCTTTTAAAAAAAATAAATAGGTTCCCTGAAAAGGAATAGTCCCAGCACTGATAAAGACTAATCCCATATTTAATAGAAGTAAGTCTCATATGCTTTGTTTTCCTTCTATTATTTTCTGTTGATATTGAAGTAGAAATTCTATAGCAAGAATGCATTTCCCTATTTTCTCTGAAATAAGAATGAAAGATCATAAATGTGGGGCCCGTATGGGAGGTAAGCCTATCCTATGCTGTAAGAGTCAGGTGCCCACTTTTGGAAGGTAAAAGAAAGTTCAAAAGGTCAATCGAGATTAAGTCGATTACTACCTGAAAGATGGTTAAATTGTACTTTGGCAACTTTAGTATATTCATCTTTTAAGTAGTTTGGATTTGAATAAATTGGGTCCAGATGAGTGATTATAGTTGACACACTCATGAAATCTTCACACATCCTTCCGCCATCCCACTGCAGGAACCACTGTTGATCTTCGTTCACTTGCATCACCAGGGATCGTGGACTCCCTGCGTCCCTGTTACCTTGACTACACGTATCAGTGGTTTTGAGGCGAGAGTCTTCTAAAATCACATTCCCTACAAGTATCAATAACCCTAATAACTTAAATGCAATATTTTTCTTCTAAAATGTGTCTTATGTCTTTAGAAGTAGAACTGAATATTGGAAAAGCCTTTGTCCTTCAGCTGTCTGTACCTAGAACTGTGCCTCCTCAGATTTTTTCCCCCCAAAGATTTATTTATTAATTCTGGAGAGAGAGGGAGAACTGGAGCGAGGGGAGGGGCAGAGGGGGAGGGTGAGAGAATCCTCAAGCAGACTCTGCGCTGAGCACGGAGCCCAAGGTGGGGCTCTACCCCAGGACTCCAAAATCATGACCCCAGCAGAAATCAAGAGTTGACCGCTCAACAGACTGAGCCACCCAGGCACCCCGTGCCTCCTCAGACTTAAAATGCCTCCTCTGGGGATGGGTGGAATCTGTTCTCAGTAAATCGAGGTCTGGTTAATCCACTGGAACAACATCCATGTTGCTGCATTCTCATACCTTCTGCTATGGGACTTGTGACAAGTGACCATTACAGTGACACGGGAGAAAGTGTTTTGTAAACTACATACCACCATATAAATAAGGTAGAAGTGTCATTGCTGCCTTGAAAATGTAGATTGATCTGTCATTAATAGAAAAGACTTAAAATTCAAAAACTAGTGTTTTAGCATCCCTCTTTCTTCTTCTTTTTAATATGTGAAGGATTTGGGTAATTATGGCTGCCATTCCATTGTTGTGGGATTTTTTTTTTTTTTCCTGACCAATTAGCCATGTATTTATGATGTACATGCAATGCTTTTCCTTCGTGGCCATGGAGCTCTCTAAGTCCATTACACTTAGAAACTTTCATCTTAAAGATTACTTGTTAATGCCAGAAATTCTGGCCACATATTTAAGGTTTTAAAGCTTCAAAATCTCCACAGAATAAATGTGAGTAATGTGAAGCTGGAAGGGAGACCAATGAGTCCATGTTCATTACTGAATTTGCAGAGTGCTACATTTCACATAAAAAAAGGTCAAGTGTTGTTTCATAAAAGTGTGTGGAAAGGGAGTTAGAAACAAAGTTGATGTGTATGAATTTATCAACTGTACCCAATTAACGAATGCTGTAACATGGTATTCCTTAAGCAGTGTTCATGAATAATTCATGAAAACAGCTGCTGCTAAAGGTGGAACTGCTTTCACTAGCTCATGAACACAGTGTGGTGTCCACGAGGCAATTCACTATTGCTGTATTCCAAAACGGATCGTCACAGAAGTCTATTCATCGCCTCAGTAAAAACTCCCTAGCAGCACACATGTGCATCTCTGATATATTTCACTCTGTAATACTTCCAGGATAAAGATCCTCGCAAGGCTTCTGCCTTTCACAGTTTGTCCCTCATCACTGTTTTCCCATTGACTAAATCATCCGTGTCCATAGCCTTGCATCCCTTTTTCTTAGAAAAATTAAGATGACTTTCCTTTTGTAAATTATAGTCAGAGTTCTCAGTAGCATTCTACCATCTTTTTCCCCGGGGATAACTTTGAAGAGTTCAAAAAATGAAGTATGAATCTTTAATTAGCTATAGAGTCTCGAAGTTGGAATGATCCTTGAATGGTCTGATCCAAATCACCTTCTGTTAAATTAACATCTTCTGAATATCATCTTCCTCAAGGTCTTTTTTGGCTCTTGTTCTGTTTCCACCATAATTTTTCTTTCCAGCTATCTACAAACTTGATAAATATTTCCTACATTTTTAGCTACTGTTGAAGATATTGAATAGGGCAGGGCATTGAGCCACCATTTTTAAGCGTTGTTTTTCTAACTCTTACGACAGTTTTTCTTCATCTTTCTTCAAAGACTATATGAAAATCCTTCAAAAAGATAGTTGAAGTACAGATTTTGCTTTCTTACAGGGAATTTAGAGGTATATGAGAGCATTATATATTTAGAAATTAAAAAAAAACTTTTTAAAAAAGTACACAAGCACTAAAATCATTGTGTTTCACTTCACACCAAATGGAATATCACGGACATTTAGCCTTGTGGAAGGGGTGAGTAGGAAAGTAGGATTCCATATTCGTTCTGCCACACACAGCTGCTCCCCCACAAACCCACTCCTCTTCCATCCTCACAAAACCCCAAATGTTGTGGATTTTGGACTAGCGATGAAACTGAGGCCCAATGACTTGGTTCACAGATCTTTTTCTAAACTCATTTTGTAGGGAACAGAATGTAATTTAAAACCAGGTCTAAAACCTACTTCCTTTCCATGTGCCACAATAATAACCCTTCTGGAAGTGTGAACAATGGAGATAAGAGAAGCAGATATGTCAGCTATTTTTGGCATGAAGCTCATAATAGTCAATGAAATCAAAAATAGTAAAAACATGTATGATTAGTACTTCCTTAGACTCTCTGCATTTATTTTTGTAATTGTGAACTTTATGTGATCTCAGCCTCAGGTAAGATCTTGTCCAGTCAATTATGATGTTGATGTGAACTGAAATGGAATGGGTCTGATTGCCAGTCCTATGCTTCCAGATGAGGAGCTTTATAATTTGCGTATTTAATATTCAAAAACTAAATAATTACCTAAAAATCTGTTTCATTATGAATTGGGTTTATGTAGTGAAATACATACATGTTTAGCACTTTTTCATATTTTTTCTTACGATTATGCATTCCGGAATTCCGCCTAAAAATAGGACATCACATTTGAATTTTAGAACAGAGATTTATTCCATCACATCTTTCAGAAAAACCAAAGGAATTATTTGGATTTAAGTGTACATTCTTGGAAAATTCAAGCATGAGTATAAATTTGACTTAGAATACTTTGTTATTCATATCTTTCTAATAATCTTACAATAATAAGTTTTACTTTATAGTGAGTTGGTACCAGAACAATTAAATATATATTTCCTTCTTTGAGTCTTTGTTTTTAAACATCTTCATTTGTATCTTTTGATTGAAACCAGAGCATAAATATGTATTGGCAATATACATATTTACAAATATTCTATATACTTCATATTTTACTACGTTCACTTCTACAGTGTAAAAGTATTATTTGTTTTTAAGGGGTGCATGGGTGGCTCAGTCGGTTAAGGGTCCAACTCTTAATTTCAGCTCAGGTCATGATCTCAGGGTCATGAGACCGAGCCCCGCATCACGCTCTGCACTGGGTGTGGAGTCTGCTTAAGATTCTCTCTCTCTCTCTCCCTCTCCCTCCGCCCCTCTCTTTCTTCTCTCTCTCTCTCTCCCCCACTCTCTAAAAAAATAAAGAATAATAATAAATAAAAATATTATTTGTTTTTAAGTGGAAAATATTCATTCTCAAAGCACAACTAGTTATAATTACTTACCTGTTTTGGGTTATCAAATCAGACTCAAAGAATTGAGGTCTTTAACTTAGGTTGTAAAAAAATATTTTTTGTCTTTTGCAGGATAGATATTCTATGTGTTCTTTCATTTTTCATATTGTGTATCTTTGTTAGTCAAAACACACACTTAAATTGAATTTCACCTAAATTTATTATAATTAGACCTTTTCCATTTTTGGTTTCTGCTAAATACTATAGACAAGACTAGTGGTTTTACAGATTAAAACTGTTGGTGCATTATTATTCCTGTAATCTCTGAATTCCTACTACATGGTTTAAAAAATAAGTAACATGTTGTAAAAATGGAACATCATAAAAATAGTGATTATAGGATTTGAATTTTAAAATCATTTTAGCAAAATAATTTATTTTGATGTGCTATTAATTTGTTTTAATTTGTCTTAACAGCTTCCTCTACTAAGACAACATATATCAGCTACAGCAATCATTCAATCTGAAACAGGGAAATGGTACAATATGAAGAAATCTGGTATGTGATCTTAAACAATAAACATGACACCGCCAAAACTCACTCCTGGAGATTTCTGTAGACTACAGTCAATCAAATCAATAGTCAATCTTGTAAGGAACACAAAGTAGCCATGAGCCAAAATATCAATAACAGAGTGAAAAAAAAACCCATTTTATACAGTACAACCAATGAGTGTCAAGCTAAAGTATTGCTTACTCATAAGCAGTTAAAAAAAAAAATCACAAAAGGAAAACTAATGTTAGCTTGTGAAAAAAAAAATGCTGTTGAAATAAACCATGTCTGATGTTATTCTTGTAAGTATTTTTCTGTGATTGTGAGAACTCCCATTCCTGTCCCACCTTGTTCAACTTGTATAAGACAATGAATCTGTTTCTTGTAATGGCTGACCGGATTGAAGCCCTGGGTTGTGCTAAAAATAAATGCAATGGTTGACGCATGCAATTTTTTATACAAATAATTTATTTCTAATAATAAAGGAATGTTTTGCAAATGTTGAGAGTTGTTTCTCGTTCCAGTTTTAAAGTCAAGGAACACTCTTTCCAGTTGGCACTTCTGCTGTTAACTCCTGATGTAAAAGCCCACGGTAATATGATTTCCTCAAGCATTGTGTCTTTGTACATTCATGTGTGTATGAAGAAGACTGTCTTTTATTCCTCTATGAAAAAGCATTATTTCTGTAAGATTCTGTGACTATTTCAAAATTGACGTGGTAACTTTTCATAGTAATTGCTTTTTTTATGAAGAATCAAGCAATAGCTTGAGGTAAATGCTTCAAGTATTCTAATTAACAAATGATGAGTTAAATTTTACTATGGAGAATGTAATATGAAAATCACCGTCAGAAGTATATGGAAGGGTCACTGCAATTCTCCATGAGCTAAGTCAAAACTTTTGCACAGTGACATATTTCACGGTATGTGCTATTAACCTTTTCTCACCTGGGCCTGGTATCCATTGAAATCAGTGGAGTAATGGGCCTTACCCAGTACATTCCTCAAAGCCCAGAATTAGCATATTTATTCCCTTGGCATCACTAAAGAAACCACAGTTCAGATAACATGTCAATGATTTCTTATTTTCCAAATGAAAACATTCGTTGGTTCATAGCACAGTATCATTAAAGAGAGAAAACAGGAAGCCTATGTCATGCTAATAAACCATGCTAGGATGGATAAAAGGAGCCCATTAAAGGCTTTCAAATCTGTTACCATTTCCATCAGGGGCTCCTCAATTCTATACAATCCCAGACATCCATCAAGTCAATGGGTCTCTACAATCATTTTGTTAGTAATGATGAGTTAGCTTGGATGGCTCATTGCACTCCTTATAGATATGAAGAACTATCTATGCTCTGTAGCTTCAACTCAGATATTGACAGTCACCTTATTTAATAGAGTTGAAGGAGTACAGCTCAAGCTCCTTCACCATGTAGTAACATTTCCTAGATACCTACAGAGACAGAAAGCTACATACAGAAGGAAATGTGTACTTATTGGCCTTTTGTTGAGTTTCTCCTAATAGTATTGGACAATATTTAAATGAAGGAGGGAGGGCATTATTTTCAAAATTTCAGATAATCTGAGTTACTGATAAATACAATCCCGTAATCAGGATTCTAAACCCACCTCTAGGTGTGCCTTTCTAGATAAAACATAGTTTAAAACAAAATAAACTCCTGGGGCGCCTGGGTGGCTCAGTTGGTTAAGCGACTGCCTTCGGCTCAGGTCGTGATCCTGGAGTCCCGGGATCGAGTCCCGCATCGGGCTCCCTGCTCAGCGGGGAGTCTGCTTCTCCCTCTGGCCCTCCCCCTCTCATGCTCTCTGTCTCCCATTTTCTCTCTCAGATAAATAAATAAAACTTAAAAAAAAAAAAAAACAAAATAAACTCCTAGCTGCACATTTAGTAATATTTTATTGTGCCACGTATCTGAGAATCAATAGCCATACCAAGAAAAGTAATTATAATTTTTTAAGTTGACAGTTTTCTTTGTATTGGAGATTATTAATGGCTTTTAAAATTTTTTTACTTAATTTTAATTAGTAAATATCCGTATGTTTGGTTGAGAAAAATGCTTGAATTTTAAACAAGCCTTGCATTTCATTCAAAGAGCAAAATTCAAGTATGTTTCCATTTACTAATTTACTCTAATCAGGGTAAGTGGATGCTACCGGGTGATTATGAGAGCGGAGCCGGCTCTCAAGCCAAAGGTGGGTTATTATTCTTTTTTAAAGGCTTTAGGAAGAAAAATAAACATAATTCATGACATTTCAATATTGTTCTTCCTATTACAAACTTACCAATGGGTCGGTTTTTTTCCTAAGTACTTTTATAAATAATTGATACTTGTTTGGTGTTCCACAAAATCTTACTTAGCTCATAATAGAGTTGAATAATAGTTCTTGTAGATTTGCCTATCCCAATCATCCTTTCTAACACTCTCTCGGCGGGCGGGGGGCGGGGGGGGGGGGGGGACGACTTTCTTCTTGATGAAAATGATCACCTGTCCCAGGCAGTGGGAAGATAACTCCCACAACCTATCACAGTCGGAGCTGGAGAATGCTGACCTCTGCTGTGTTTATTTTTTTCTCAGGGATTTTGCTGAGGGCTCAGGAGGTAGTCATATAGGCTGGGACAATGTAGGGAGGTATGCTGTAAGGAGAAGGATTTAGCATGTGCTAGTAGTGGTTCATAAGTCCTATGCTTTAAAATGAACTGCCTGTGTACTATAGATAAGCAAATGCAAAGTTGCATGGAAAAAAATATAGTATTATATTCTTCAGAATTGACCTTGTGTTTTATTCTGGCCAAGAAACGTCGCATCTAATCTCACCGTGCCAGAGGAAATGCTAAAAATGTAGCTCCAGGTAATATTCAGCAAATATCACTAGTAGACACTGAGCAATATATTAGTGTGACCTTGGGCCAAATCGGACCTCAATTTAAAAAAAAAAATAGCTTACACTAGTTAATATTTAAAGGTGTCTAAATCAATGATGGTTGATCTGTCACAAACTAATTTTCTTCACAAGAACAACTACTCATAAATTTAAACCTGAAGGAGACCATTATGAACATGAATTGGAACTGAATAGCTAACTTAATTTTTGGAGTTCTTAAGAATTTTATACCAAAAATAATTGGCATTTCAGATGAACAGGGTTTTACTTTTTCAAAATCTCACTAGGAAGAAAAGTTGGTATCGTTTATATTTTCTTCCCCTTTTAACTCTATATTCTCTATTATTTACTGATGATAATGCAGAAAGAATACTAGCAGTTTTCAAAATTATATTAACCAACACTGATATTTATTCAGTCAGCAAGTGGGAGAAACAGCATTCTCACACTCTATTATGCAAACCTACCAATTTTTCTCATTTCATTTATTTAATTTCCTTTAATGTCGGTATTTTCATCCATCTTCTGGAATAAAATTGCTAAAAATAACAATGAAGTTGCATGAAAGGATGAGCAAGAAATAATACCAAATTGTAGAATATGCTAATCATATACAATCATCTTTAGAAATGTTTCTTTTGCTTTTATTACGGTTTCCCTTTAATGAAGATGTGAATAATGAAGAAAAACTTGACCATAACTAGAAGAAAAGATTTCCTTAAGAAGAAGTTGTGTCTGCGAATGTTCAGAAACTTGCTGACTGTCACTGTTGGAAAGTGTCACATTAAAGGCCCAGTAGCAAAAGCGGAACAATAATTGTTTTAAAAATGTATTTTCTGTGACTATTCTATTTCAGTTCTTTCCTCTTTAAAACTTTTTGCAGCATAACCTTTAATGACGGTACTACCTTTGGTTGCCATTATTTTGCATTTAATTTAACGCCTCAATAGGACATTCAGAATATTTTTCTCTTTGTTGAGCTCTTGTATCAGATTTTGATTTACATATCTGCTTCCTGAGTGATAAGGACAGAGAAAAAAACTGAGCTATAGAATGTTTTTTTCTACTTGCCTACTGTTTAAGTAGCTTAGGCGAGCTAGCTTTGACAAATAACTTGTTACAGAGTCATTATGGCCAAGTATAGAGTGGGACCTATGAAAAAACAGGAATTGACTATGTTATGGCTTGGATGGGAGACAGGGGTGATGTGGTTATAAAAAAACAGGAAAGACAAATGACAAATGTAATATTTCAGTTTTTGAAGTAAGTGTAAACTTATTTACCAATAAACTAAGTCCCATTAGGTAAGTTCACTAGAACATAGAATGGCATTTGAGAGCTGATGAAGAGTCTTAGAGTATTAAAGTATAATTTCAAAAGTTAAAAATATAACTCTCATACAGAGGTAAGACAAAAAAGTCAAGGATTTATTTGACTCCTTAACTAATGAGGGAACCAGTAAGATGTTAAAATTAGTCCAAAGAGCATTTGAGAAGCTAGTTATATATATATATTTATATAACTTTTATAAATATTTATATATATATATAAATGGGCTTTGCAAGAGTATTTCTGAAGGTGACAAATCAAGGATATAGGTCCATATGGATATATATATCTCCATATGGACCTATATATTCATATGGATATACACACACACACACACATATATATGGATAAGTCAGAAGGCTAGATATAAAACTAGTTTAGTGTCTTATAGTGCAATAAACTATAAACATTTAGGTTTTCTATTTCACTGGACAGATGCTATTTGAATTTACACAACAAAAATCAACAAATGAACACCTGTACCTCAGAGGTATGAAGTAACCACACTGATAGAAATTCAGTGCTGCACTGAAAGAATGAATATCCTTTGCCTATTTCCAAGTTTTGGATTATTTTTCTGATGAGTGGTATTTCATTGTTTTACTTCCCCTCATTTCAAGCATTAGCAGTATTTGAATTATAAAGATCACACACACACACACACACACACAGACCCCTTAAATTGTATAATAATAAAATTAATAGTAATGGAAGGGCTCCAGGATGAGGCTGTGTTTTAATTATTCTTTCCTATTGTTACTCTTTACTCTGTCTGGAGAGAGTAATTCAGAGGCTGGATTGAATAAAATGATATGGAGGATAAATGTGAATAAATGTGTGACTGCCTTCAGCTCACAGTTCCCTCTCTGACAGTTCCCCAAGTCATCTGTGACTGTGGCTTCTTCCTTTTGCCCCCAGGCACTGTCATCTCTAGTCCATATTTTCTCTCCCTTTCTGTAGTATATAACCCTAAAAGAGGAAATGGGCTTTGCAAGAGTATTTCTGAAGACGACAAATCAAGGATAATCGACCATATCTCCATGCCTACCTCCTATCTGTTATTGGCTAATAAGCCTGGCCTATCCCAACAAAGCCTCTTTGAGGATCCATGTGCATCTTCCAGTCAGGAGAAGCAAGAATGAAGTCTTCTCAGTCAAAGAGTGGGAGTGCAGAGGGGACAGGTGTGATGAGCAGAGCTCTGCTTTTCCAAAAATAGCCTAGAATGTAAGAACCCCAGTCTATGGCTCACTTCTCTCTGGCACTCTAGGCTCTGCAGGGCAGGTTAATGGTGGGTTTAAGGCCATAGGACTCTCTCCATATGGAACCCATTTTCTGAGAGCAACACTAAAAGCATCAGAGCTCAGTGGTCCCTTTGATGGATCTTTACTCATTTCCTGGAAGAAGGAAGAAGAGGCAGGCTGTAGGAGGCAAAATTATGAACTAGATGAAATGTGGTTTATGGACTTTTCTCTTTTTCAGGATTTTTTTCCTCATAATGTTCTTGAACTTCTTTATACCTCTTGAAAATGTCACTAGCTGAACAATATCCTCAGTATACATTCTAGGTACTCAGAGATCCACTTTTCTCACTTTCCATTTTTGGACTCACTGATATTTTGCTGTGCTCCAATGCCTCAATCCCAAATTACTTTTCTATGTCGAAGTTTTTCCCACCCCCCCCAAACACACCGATATCAAAGAGGCATATTGATGGTCCCTAGGGAAGCTACTGCAGCTGGATTTTAAGGAATAACCATATAATTAAGATCATTTAGTCATTCATTTTATTTAGAAACTATTTATGGAGGACCTGCTATGTAGTAGATGTTGTAGGGGCTGAGAACAGAACAGTGAACCAAAAAAATCCCCCCCAAAACAAAAAACAAAACAAAAATACCCGAACTCTGACCCTTATGGCATTTATATTTCTGTGGGAGAGGTAAGTAGTAAACAATATAAATATAAGGTAAATATATACATATAGGATGAGTTAGAAAGTAATAAATGTTGAAAAGCCAATTAAATCCAAGAAAGTGGATAGGAAATAGGTCAGAAAGTAGCCTTTGTAGAGTGTGGGGTTGAAATTTAGGGCAAGTGGCTAGGGACGGTGACATCGATGAAAGGCCTGAAGAAAGGGAGGGATGGATGTATGCCGTGTCCTGGGGAAGAGAATTCTGGGCAGAGGGAACAAGGAGGTAGATCCTGAGGCAGGAGCATGTCTAGACCAGGGCAAGGTGAAGGATGTAGGGTGGGGTGCACTGCATCTTTCGGGGGCCTTGTAGGTCACTGAAGAAACTGTAACTTTTACGCTGAGTGAAAGGAGAACGTAAGGGAGTTTTAAGCAAAGGAGCGACATAATGGGTCCTAATTTTAATCGAGTCAATGGCAGAAGCATAGACATCAGTTAGAAGACTCTTGGATGATCCAGAATAGAGATGCTCATGGATTGGGTGGAGCAGAGTAGTAGAGGTGGTGAACAGTGCTTAAACTCTATGTAGATTTTGACAGAGAGCTTATGAGTTTGCTGGTGGTTTAGACGTGCACCCAGGGAGAAAGGTCAATCCAGGGCTTCTGACCTGAGTAACTGGAAGGGTGGTGCTGCTATTTACTGAGATGGGGGAGACTGAGAAGAATGAGTTGAGGGAAATATCATGTCCAATAGCTCTTCCCACTCAGACTCCTCAATTTGCATTTTTAAAGATGCATGGGTCATTAATTAGAACAACTCTAGAAATCCTGGGATAAATGTGAAGACAAGAACTACTATGAGAATGAGCGTTTTTTTCCCCTCCGAGATGTTTTCAGCAGGATCTCAGATCCTCTCCTGACGTCACCAACCTCTCTTCTCTCAACTCCCTCTCCCAGACTAAATCCAGAGCTGAGTCTTTTCTTCTTCCTAGCTTCTCTCTATAGCACTTTTATATCCCAGGTCTTTTGTGGTTATTTTCAAATTTGTTTGATTAGTGTTGTAGTTGGTTTTGATATTGTGTTGTTTTCCCCAAGGAATGGACTATAAGCCTTTGGGTCAGCTTCAAAACCCCTTTCTATTTTCTTGGCTTCTGGGTATTTAAAAGTGAATGTTGCTCCTCAGAATCTACCACAGGAAAATTATCCTTTACACCCAATCTTTGATCCCAATCAAGACTCTTTCTTCGTCCAGGAAGGTCAACCGCCTTCTCGAGAAACATAACTGTCTGGAGCATAGAGGAAGGAAATCAGGGGAGAGTGGCTGAAATCATGAACAGGAAGGGCTGCAGGAGACTACCTTAGTCATGTTGTCTTATAGTATACAAACTCCCTCTCTCTCAGGGCTTGCCTTCTATTTTCACTCATTATTTCATTCATTCATTCATCCATTCTTTCAATGAGAACATTGTGAAAAGTCATATATTCTTGTGTAGAGATGCAAAACCTTACTAGCTGGGAGGGATGGTAAGATGCCTCATAATGACAGTTACAATAATTATAATCATTGTTACTATACTAGGTAAGATTATGAGGCTCCTATTTTATGTCTGACAGCTTGCTAAGTGCTATATTGGAGTAAATCCTGCAACAGCCTTGTGGGATGGCTATTATTATTACTCCCGTTTAAAGATGACGAAATGGAGACAAAGGCTTATTAGCTCACTTGCTGGAGATTAAAGAGCACAGAGGTGCGGAGCTTGCACGGAGCTGCGGTATCAGACAGAGACAGCTGAGAGGACACAACACTGTAGGGAGCAGCTGGGATAATCAGGCCCAAGTCTATGAAAGAAGTTCCTGCAGTCCTCCGATTTGATTTCTGATATCAATATGCTGTGCATGACCACCTGTTCTAGGAGAAGTACTCAACCTTCTTAGCTTTGGGAAATATATTTAGAGGGAGGGATATTCTTTGGATAAACTCAAGTTAATGCCAACATTTTTTATTTGATTACTTCTCATTTTTATTGAGTTGCTTCTAATGTGCAGTTTCTAAAGTTATCCACGCACATCACAAGACCAGCTATGGATTGTAAGCCTCTTTCCTCATGGTTCATGATTGATCTCATTTAAAAATTTTCAAACATTATGAAAGAAATCAGAAAAAAGAAATGACAAGACTACTTGAGGGACTTATTTACTACTTAGGGTTAAGTTCAGATGTCAACCTAGTTTTACAGTTTGCTATATTTAAAGTACTCTTATTCAGAAGTCCATTCAAATCATTTGCAAATGTGTTCTTATTATATCCTCAGGATGGCAAGCTGCGATTGTTTCCTTCTTGCAGACGTAGTTTCGTAGGTAACTGCTGCGTGATCTCCTTCATAGGATATAGACATTATCATGTCTTCCAGCTAGAAAGATCAGGCTGATGATTGTTAAAAGTTCAGTGTCAAATCATCCACCAGTAATTGAGCCAAGAATAAAACCTTACAATCCACGATGGGATTTAATACCTCCTCTCTTGGACCACACCCAGCCGGCTCTCATCATTCTGTCTTCAACACAGTTGTTACCTAATAGCTATGTCCTGGGCCCACAACCTTAGCCTTGTTAGCAGAAGGTGTCTAGATTCTTGAAGTCTTTTTGAGTGGAAACTCATAACAAAGCAAAAAGACAAAGACCTTGCTGCTTCCTTCTGGCTGGTCCAGATCTTCCAGGTCCAAAGGGAGGGTGTTTGCATTCTCTGCTGACAATCACCTTTTCCAGTGCTGTACTGGATTCAGTCATCAATTTGGGGAAGAGGTTTTCTAAGTGTTTTCAAGTTGTAACAGTCTGAGTCCATCCGGTCCTCCCCCACCTATCCCCTCACACTACTTTCCCTCTCTCCAACACGTATGAAGATTTTTCAGAAGCAAAAACTAGACCGGTTTGAGTTATGTAAAATGAAAGTTTCAAATTCAAAAACCATTATACCTATTTATGCATTGTAGCTGGGTTTTGAGAACATGTGTCTTCTATCAGCAGGGATCTGCGATGTGAAATAGATCTTTACTGGATCCCTGGGGCTGCTGGACGAGCACAATAGTCCGTAATGGCTCTATGGAGTAGGCCAGTGAACCAGAACACCGAAGGGTTTATGTGATAGGCCTTAACCATTATGAAGAAGCTATAACAGCCTATTGTCGCAAAAACCTCACTTTTCGGAGTGTACCTAAATACCAATTTACACAGTAGGGATTTTTAACTAACAGCAACAGCTGTCCCCCATTGAGGAGGCTTTTTTTTTTTTTTACTAGTAACCAATAAGAAAAGAATCTGGCTGCTTCAACATATTTAATTTCTAAGTATATTGAGTGCATAATAGTCAAATATAATTACCATATTTATGGGTCTCATTCTGCCTACAGAATATAAAAGTGGCATATTTAATATGAATAATAAAGAGAAAATGTCTTCTTAGTATATTCCTTATTGCTGTAAGCTTTAGAAATTCACAAGTGTGTTACAATATATTTTAACTTAAATTTCACCATTAATACATAAGAATGATGCCTTCTTTCAATCATTATATGTTCTGAGGTTAGCATTAAAATCCGGGAGGAAATGACTCATGCTGAATTAAGCTAAATAAATATTTAAAATCACTCGGAACATGCAAGAATGACAAAATTCAACCCTAGCGTGGAACTGAAATATTTAGTGGAAGTATTTTGTTGAGAGGCTGTGCACAGGTCACTAGCATTCCTACATGCTGAAAAAAATTTTTTCTTGAACTTTTAATGGCTGGATAAAATCCATTTATTATTGCAGAGATTACACATACAATTTAATGAAAAATTTAGCAGTAAATATTCACAGTATGTTCTAAAATTGTATGATGTTTAAGGCTGGATTTAAGTATGGTATAGTTTGGGGCGCTTGGGTGGCTTAGTCGGTTAAGCGTCTGCCTTCAGCTCAGGTCATGATCCCAGTGTCCTGGGATCGAGCCCCTTGTCAGGCTCCCTGCTCGGTGGGAGTCTGCCTCTCCCTCTCCTCCCCGCTTGTGCTCTCTCTTGCTATCTCTGTCACTACCTGTCTCTCTCTCAAATAAATAAATAAAATCTTTAAAAAAAATATGGTATAGTTGGAGTACAATATAGTTCTTTGACTGATGAAGCTGGCTGGCATCATATACTGAAGCATAAAAATACGAGTAAAAGAAGAGTATACACTGTATATCAGTAAATGGTGAGGATTTTCTAAATGAAAATATATAAAACCTATATAACTATACACGGGTGTGTCATTTTACAGTATAGGCAAGAAGCAGCAAGGAGCTCCATTCCCATGTTTCCACCACACACATACCTTATCATTTCACCATGCTAAGCACCATCAAAGGACTATTTCAGAACTAGGCCTTTTAAAATCAATAAATCTGTAAGTCTAAAATTAGCTCACAATAAAAGTTTTTAAAAATCCATAAATCTGCCTCACCTCTCTTCTTTAATTAGTACCCACTGGCTCCAGAAGTTTCCTTCGAGGGGAAAGTAGGGCACCGATATTTCAGAAACCCATTAAAATGAAAACATTTTATGGATGGCTTTAATCGGGTGTTTCTCCAAGAGTGGGCAGAACACCACTGCATCAGGGTCAACAGGGAGATGGTTTAAAATGTAGATTAAGAATTTCAGGGTATGGGGCTTGAGAATCTGCATTTTTAATGCATACCTCTGAGCGTCTGGTGCTCGATAAGTTTGAGAACCACTGGACTGGATGAGTTGGAGGAACTCTATCCTATAAATGGTCCATGATACAAAATGCATTTTAAGTATAGTTTTCATTGTCAAATTTTACTATTTTTTAGCCCAACTTCTGTAAGTTCTTTGTACTACACTATGATCACTTATAAGTGTACAAAAGTTTTAACTGACTGAAATTATAGTAGACTTTTTTAATGGCCATAACCATTTATAGTTCCTATATGATATGAAGACTCTATCTTAGCTTTTTCCTTGATCTAAATGAAAAGTCTTTACCATACAGTAGTGATTTACTTTTTTCTATTTAATAAATTCTAGGAACATCTACTTCTCAGTCTGGCAAGTTAGAGAAGACTTTTCACCTAACCTTACTCTACACCCCCTCCCACTCCCAATCAGTAGAATTACATTTAAACACTCACATGAATAATAGGGGTCATCCTCCCACCAATAGGTTGGTCTTGTATCCCAAACAAGGAGTAAAAATTAAATATAGTTTATCATGTTGTGGGTTCCTAGGGAGTAAATATGGCATGCCAAATCTGTTCAATTCTAACTATTGGCTATAACAGTGATATATAGTGAGTCCACTTTATGGGAATAACAAATTATTCTCTAAGAATTCTAAAAATGTAGGGGCACCTGGGTGGCTCAGTTGTTAAGCATCTGCCTTCAGCTCAGGTCATGATCCCAGGGTCCTGGGATTGAGCCCCGCATCGGGCTCCCTGCTTAGCGGGAAGCCTGCTTCTCCCTCTCCCACTCCCCCTGCTTGTGTTCCTGTTCTTGCTATCTCTCTCTCTGTCAAACAGATAAATAAAAAAAAAAAAAATCTTAAAAAAATTTTAAAAATAAATTTAAAAAGATAAAAATTCTCAAAATGTTGACCTGTGTGCAAATCTAGGTTTAATATATCATCTCTCTTCTTTGTTCACATTATTGCCTCATGTTACCAAACTTTTTTTTCAATTATATATGGAATGCATTTTTGCACAAATAAAAAAACCCATATGTACTCCTGCTGTGTTTTTTCCAGCACCTTGCCTCTCTGTGACACAGGATAAAAGTTATTTAGACAACAGAAACTCTCTCTATTGAGAATTCAGACCTCAGTAAACCCTCTTGAGGAGGGACCTCTTTTGCAGTTGAACAGTTGGGTAATGGTGTGTGGTTTGGCATTCCCCTGTCTTTCTTTTCTCAAAAACACCAACGGTTACTTTTTCATTTGGGTGATTATAATGCATAACTCACTCTTTGGAGGCAATGGAATCTCATTCAGCATTAAAATAAGCATGATGTTCAGAATATGAGAGGAAGAATTTCACATCCTATATTAAAGGTATACAAATATACAAATCTATAGGTTTATATTTGGGGCCATATAGAGAGATTGTGACATACAAGTATAATCAGATGAACATGAATTGAAATCATTATACTGTAGGGAATTTTGAAAAAAGAAAAAAAAATAACCAAGTGTGTTAAGTTAGAAGAGTAGACTTGTAAGTAAAAAGCAGGAAGACTGACCTCATATACACAGACTGTCCTTAGAAAAAGGAGTGAATCTGGTTAAGTTACCAAGGCAGATTTAAACTGCCTTACTGCATGTAACAAAATTGCAGATGGAAGCTAAATGACCATCCCTAAGAAATTATGTACAGAAGTTTCTTGTTTTATAACATAAAGTATGACTAGATGACCCCTTAGATTATTCCAGCAATTACAAGCTGAATATCTATAAAGTGCCAATCACCCTGCCAAAGGCTACAAAGAACACAGAGGAAGAAAGACATCTATGTTCTCAACGCTGATGGGTGTTAGAGGAAATGCTCAAAAATCCTATGAGGTTTCAAAGAGGAGAAATATTTCAGCTCTAAAAATCTCTGATTTGGGTGTGCCTTTTGAGATTCTTCAAGCAGTTATCGATGTGACATCGAGTAAGATAAAACAAGGATTAAAATTTGTCAACTCTAAATAATCTGGAACCAAATAATCTGAGACATTAGAGAAGTCCCCTCTTTTCTAACAAGTGATTCTGACCACAGAGACCGGTATGGTGAGTACGCAAGATTGGTAGGTGTTTCTGAAGAACAACTAAACAACTAATCATATATCAACCTGAAGTCGGTCCCCTTCAGGTGTGCATGTGCGTCATTCACCAATAAATAAAAATAAACACTGTAAAAATGCAAATATGAGTACATTAGAACTTATCAGAAGGTCTCATTGGTTTGTATTTTAACAGCAAACCATATCAGTTACCTTAAGTAGTTTTCTGACACTCAGCCTAGTGTAAGTTTCAGATTTCTGGAAAGGGTCACCTTCAAATGATTTGCTATCTTTTGTTTTGTTTTGTTTTCTTCTCTTTTCATTATTTTTAAGTCCATCTGCCATTTCTGAACAAAGCGTGACGAAATGTTTTTGAATGCTGTCATGTGACTTTTAGTAGATGGGTAGCACTGATCCATGGCAACCCAGGAAAGAGGGAGCTAGAAGAAGCCCTACCCTAATTCCACTCTTCTTCTGCCCTAAATCGCCTGTGGATGCCGCCTATTGGCTGAACCCAAGGGAGCTTCTCAATAGCTTCCATGTGGGTTAGTCTACAAGCCACGGAACAGAGTGTATATAGTTAGAAAGTGTTTCTAGAGAGGCAAATGGAATAAATTAGAGGCAAATGGGCGCCCGGGTGGCTCAGTTGGCTAAGCGACTGCCTTCGGCTCAGGTCATGATCCTGGAGTCCCTGGATCGAGTCCCGCATCGGGCTCCCTGCTCAGCAGGGGGTCTGCTTCTCCCTCTGACCCTCCCCCCTCTCATGTGCTCTCTCTCTCTCATTCTCTCTCTCAAATAAATAAATAAAAAAAATCTTTAAAAAAAAAAAAAAAAAAATTAGAGGCAAATGGAATAAGTCAGGCACACATGCCCAGTAAGTACAAGGCTCTCTTCTGTGTATTTGGGGTACAATGATAAAGCGAACAGCTTCTGCCTTCCAGCGACTCAGACAAGTGAGTAGTTAACTCCAGAGTGGTGGGGTGGGCATTATATTAGAAGCGAGCATAAGGAACTCTGGATACAAATAGGAGGTACCTAACCTACAGTTTCTTCTTCCTCCTACAGACTATTAGTATTTGTATACAACCACACTTGTCATAAAGAGAGCACAGCATAAAGATGAAATGCATCGCATAGCAGAATTTTTAAGTACCATCCATGCCTTTACAAAGTTCCAAATCTGGGGAGATTTTTCTGAATAGAGCTGATTATTTATACAAAAGAAAAATATAAGTTAAAGTTCTTATAAGTTGATATTTAATATCTCATGCCTATATCTACTTAAAAAAAAAACAGCATAAAATGAGGGAGAAAGAAAAATGTTTTGTTATTCCATGAGTCAAGTATAGGTTATGATTTGCCAGAAAGAAAGTTCCATTCTCTTTCAGGATGGGAGATGACAAGACATATATTTCATATAGCAGAATTTTGCTTTTGTTTTTATTTCTAGATCTTAGACCCCTGACCCCAGAAACACAAAGGCTCCGGATTCTGTGAGACCACAAAACAATCATTTAGCCTTTGGGCCTTGACTGCTTTATCTGTAAAATGGAAGTAATAAGACTTTCTATTTCCTTCAGAAGACCTCAATTTTGATAACTAATAAGAAACTAATAAAACGTTTTGAGCTCCTTGGAGATCAGCCACTAGTTGGGATAAAGTGGGTTATTATAACAGCACTTCTTGAGCTCTTGGTACTTATAGCAACCAAACCCAAAATATATCACATCCTGTTGAAACCGCCCTTGGATAGGAAGAGTGCAATTATCCAAGGTTAAAATTGATTGCAGAGTGTCTGTGAACATCTGGACTTTTATAAAGTATGTGTTTGAAGCCCTGAGATATGTGGACTATTTACAAAAGTGCTCTCACAGAAGAGGTAAGCATAATACACTCTTCCCGGCCCTACAGCTTTTGAATGTGTGGTAGGGTCAGAAAGCTAACATTCTTTTTCCCTTGCAGTGTAAGCCACCAGCAATGCTGTCATGTTGAAGTGAGAGCATGAAGGTGGAATTTTCTCTTCTGAGGGTGTGTGTGTGTGTGTGGGGGGGGGGGGTGGATCATGAATGTCACCTAAGTGAAATAGAAGCAGCCAATGAGAAACAACACAGGTTATGCCAGGCAACTGCATTGCAAACTCAACTATGCCAGTATGTGTGATATTAAATAAATCTCAGGTCCCTCATTTATGAAAAGAGACCCACTGAATCAGACCGTCTAGAAGTGAGGCTCAGGCTGCTGTGTTTTGAGAAAGCCCCACAGGGGACTGATGAGCAGCCCACTTTCCAATGAGCTCTACTGGAGCCACTGATCACCAAGTTCTCAAAGTTAATTCTTTCTCTGTTTAGAAAACCGTCTTAAGGGCGCCTGGGTGGCTCAGTTGGTTAAGCGACTGCCTTCAGCTCAGGTCATGATCCTGGAGTCCCTGGATCGAGTCCCGCATCGGGCTCCCTGCTCGGCGAGGAGCCTGCTTCTCCCTCTAACCCTATCCCCTCTCGTGTACTCTCTCTCTCTCTCATTCTCGCTCTCTCAAATAAATAAATAAATCTTTAAAAAAAAAAAGAAAACCGTCTTAGGCAACCTCGTATCTTTCTCCACAACCTCTTAAGACCTCCAATTCAACCTCAACTCCTCCACGCCATGGAAGGAAGTTTGGTTGTGTAGACCTATCATTGGCCCAGCAACCACCATTTCAGGCTCTACCTCTCCCATAGGTGTGGAAAAAATGGCGATGTCATGGGGGACGGTTCTGTTTTCTCATCTCTTCCGGGCACAGTAAAACAGGAGTGGTTGACTTGCTTCTGTCTTAGCCAGTATTCCTGAGTCTAAAATATGGCTCAGGAAATGAAGAGTCATAGGATCACCAAGGGAGAGTAGAGTTTATAAAAAATGGCAACACAGAAGAGAGAATAAAAAATAGAAGCAATATTTGGGTCCTGTTCTCAGGGTTTGGGATCATTTTAAAGGCTATTCAAAGATTATTTTAAAGGCTGCATTTGGTTAGGAGACTCAGAAATGCTGGCTCTTGCCCCAGCCACAACTGCTCCAATAAGAGTTCCCTGGGAACACACACACACACACACACACACACACACACACCCCACACACTACAGAACTACAGAGCTGGCAAAGGAGCCAAGACAACTTATGTTTACCAGCTGGACTTTGGACCCTAAATTCCAAAGCAAGACCTGAAGCAACTGTTCTCAAAGTACCCTCAGACTAGCATCATAAGAATCATCTGGAAACCTATTAGAAATGCAAATTCTCAGACCCCCACCCAAACCTATCAAGTCTCACATTCTAGAATGGGGCCATTCCTTCTGTAGTTTAACAAGCCCTCTAGGTGATTCTGCTGTGCTGCTCAAGTTTAAGAACCATTGACTTAAAGGAACTACGAAAACGACTGGCCACTGGGTCTTCCCTCCCTGCTTTCTCCAAAGTCTATCCCACGTCTTTGTTTTTTTTAATTCCGAATGGAGGAAGAGGCAGATCCAAAGTTAGAGGATCAGGAATAGGAGAGTAAGAGAAAGCATTCACTGCCCTCAGAGGGCTATTGGTTTGGGCTGCCTGCCCCAAAGACCAGGAAGCCTTCCCAAAACACAGTGATAGCTGTTGGATTGACAAAAAAAGTGCTTGGGATGGAGACAGTGGGGGTAGTCCCTGATAACCTAAATGGCAGACTCACCATCGGGCTTAGTGCAATAGCCTTTTTGAAAAAAACTTTTATTTTCTTTACATTTATTTTACTCTCTAATGTTGTTTGCACTTATAACGATACATGAATGAAACACCATAATCTTTAAGAGTGTAGGGCTTCTAAATATCTTAATCTTGTCCTAGAATAGAGGTGAGAAGGAAGAAAAGAGAGAGACTGCCCTCAGGGGGATTGTGAGGTCTAGCCAGCAAATGTTCTCCCTTTGGGGCATCAAGTATCTATTGCCTCCTTACCATTCAAGTTCTGTAGATATTTACACCCATTATCTTTGCGCTCCACATTCACTGGCCAGTGCTTTAATCTGTACTCTCCACCCTGAGTAACACTTGATTTCACGGGGTAGGAAGGGTCCGACTCCGAACGGGGTTCTTCAGCCATGGGAAGTGAGCGGTCTTCAGACAAGGTCTCGGGCTCCCCCTAGAGGTGGGCACCTCTTACGTACTCAGGACGGCGATTTTCATAGGCAGCTAGCACCTCTCGGCCGTCTTGAACTGGAAAGAAAAGCGAAGTTGAACCCGCGCTAGTAAATTGCTCAAAGTAATATAACTTGTGACATTTGCCAAGCCAATGCTATTTCCAAGCCATAGCCGCAGGTGGCTATTCAATTTTAAATGAATTAAAATTTAAAAATTCAGTTCCTCAGTTGCACTAGCCACATTCCAAGCGCTCAGTAACCAGCGTGTGGCCAGGGGCTGCAATACCACACGGCGCAGGCGTAGAACACCGTCCGGAAGCCGCAGGTTCGGGAGGGAGAGCAGCGGCAGAGGTTGGCGAAAATCTAACGCTAGCAAGACTAAGCCCCACAGCAGGGAAGCGACACGGCAGCACACAGAGGCCAACTCGTGTATTCGGGCACAGAGCGAAGGCTCCTGGCTCGAAGGGCCATTAGAGGGGAAAAGGTATCCTGCATCCTGGGCCGAAGGTGTTGCGGGGACACGGCTTTATGATCACAGAAGCCTCGGTGATGAACTGCTTCTCTGTGCTGCAGGGTTCTGCCTTATCATCACCCAGCAGACTCTGACTCTTTCCTCACTCACCCTACTTGCTACGCGACTCTTCGTAGTTCCTTCCTTTCCTTTGTAATCCAAGACCCTGCTCACGGGCAAACTCAAGCAAACATAAGTGGGTAATAACAGCCTTAAATTCCCTTCTCCCTCGAGCTTATTGTACTTACTACACCGTCTCTCTCTTTCCCTGGCCATTGTATGCATGGATTCACTTTGGAAAAAGCCGCCATTTGCCCACTAGCCGTGGAAGGTCAGCAGATCTTCCAAGTTTCTGCCCAGCCCTTCCCTCAGACGAGCCCCGCGCGTAGGACAGGAGACCGAGTAAGGGAGTTCATTTTGTAAGTCGAATGGTAAGTGAAAATCATTTAACAAATACCAGTAGCTTCCGTGGCACCCCCCCCCCCCCCCCCCCCCGCTTTGCTTATTTGGCTTATTTATGAGCTCCGCCAGTCCAGTCCAATTTAAGTGATCTGCTCCTGGAATAAGACGATTGCAGAGCATTATGCAGTGTTGTATTTCTGAATTTATTTATCAGCAGCTCTGTTGCTGAAAAGATTGAAGGGCAGCATTCCCTGTAAATATTAACTGTTTTGGGAAAAATGAGTCTATAATCGTATAAGGAGTGGTTATAAAATTATAAAACTGAATTCCCAACTCACACATCCAATCAAGCTCATTAACTTAGAGTTACGTCTTGTAAATCCACCTGCATCCACCATGTCAGATTTATGTTCCTTGCCATTCATACAGAGTACAATATAACAGGAATATGTCAGAGAAAAATTGAAATGTTTCGATCATTTACAAAACAGTAATCGGCTACAGTTTTTAGATATAATAAACAAAATACAACAACAGTTACTTCAACAAGTTAGGGTCTAATTCTGTACATAAACACTGAGTAAAGGCAGGCGCAAACATAGTAAGTCTCCTCCAAATTGTACTAATTGGGAGACAAGATAATCAAACCTGGAAGAAAATCTGAATTATAGGCTACTTTAAGAACGCCGTCTTGTTACCCTCAAAGAAACAGAATGATGACGACAAAACTAACAACTCACAAGAGAGTTCCAGGTACTGGCTGGCCTCGCTTTATCAGCAGATTTTACTGAAAAATGAGTAGAGGAGTGTTTAATTGGTTAGGAGGCAGAGGCTAACCCAGATGACCGTTCGGGATCTTTCCAGATCCCAACATATGATTCCAGGGTCCACAAGTAGCAGTGATTATATATAATGAATTAATGTGATGAAGTAGTTAAATATTGCTCTTTCAAACAGGTTAGCCATATTTTCTATAATGTCCTTTATGTTTTGCTTTTTGAAAGAGAGCGAATACAAAGAGAGATACAAAAAGACCAGATCAGATTATAACATTTCACATTCATGGAATCTGAATGAATCCCATTCTGCTCTGACGGATGTCTCCAGGGTGCACACTCGAGGGAGAAGACGTGGTTGAGGCCCCGGTTCTGTCTCAAGGGACTGTTTTACAACATCTTTGACCTCGAGTGAGGAGCTGCAAACCTCTCCTCTCTGAGGGTCTTTCCTTCTCCAACCTCTGTTGTTACGTGCATGGGTGCAGTTTCCTTGCAATCTGTGCATGTGTGGCATTAATCCAAAGGAATGTAGGGATTAGAGTCCATTTCTTACCGAACTGAGTTGCTATTTCTTCAAACCTAAGGGACAGCAAAGTTCTTTGTTTTGCTTTCTATCACTGAAGTGACTAAAAATTTTTCTGGTAATGATTACTTTTTTTGAGAGAGAGAGAGAGAGTGAGACAGACAGAGAGCAGGAGCTGAGCTGAGGCGGGGGTGCAGAGGGAGAGGGAGAGAGAGACTCTAGAGCAGGCTCCAGGCCCAGCGGGGAGCCCGATGCAGGGCTTGATCCCACAACCCTGAGATCATGACCTGAGCTGAAGTCAAGAGTTGGACGCCCAACCGACTGAGCCACCCAGGCACCCCTGGTAATGATTACTTTTATATCTACTCTGAAATCTTTTAATTTTATACCTCAAGAAAACAACACACAAAAATTCTGTAATATTCTCAATTCCAATTGCCCTGCTGTTGACATGCTGAGGTATTTTGTGGCAAGAGTAAGATGGGAAGCCAAAGACCGTTCAGCGGGCAGGCTGGTAAAGGTGGAATGCTCGTATGTATGCATTTCCTGCAAAAATCTTAATGACAGGTGGTCTGGTGGAACTTGTTATACTTGCATAATGTTAAGTTCCTTTGACACTAGTGGGAGGTAGAGTTCTTGTGTTGCCCAGTATCGTGGGAGTACTTATAAACAAAAGCCAGAAAGCGGAAAAGCAGCATTTTGACTAATTTCTAGATTCAAAGGACTTCTCTGGAGCTTACAGACATTAATTTTTTCTTCTTTTTTTTCCATGTAATAAAATAGGGAAGGAGTAGAAATGATACTGTAAACATTAAGATTGGAAAAGTTATATATTCAGTGGATATCCTGAAAGGCAGGTGACCATTTTCATTTTGAGGAAAATGAAACAGAAGGTAGAGAAAATAAATTCATTTTAGATAACAATTGAAAGCATACCTGCTGTCTATTAAGCATTCTGCTTTCATGTGTCACTCAATTGCCAGATTTTGGAGAAGAATGGATCCAGTTCATAAAGGGGCTGTCTTCTCCATTTCAGTTGTTGGTCTGAAGACAAACTAGTCAGTCCAGTCATCAGTCAAAAAATGCAGTTAGTGTATATATATTTAGATTCAGAATACAATCCTCAAAATGCAGAGCAGTATTTCTAGTGATTTTATGACTTTTTATCTGGCATTCATCAATCCAGGACACTTTAGTGCATCTTGTTAACATGGCTGCAAAACTATGGAACCCTCACTAAATAACAATGTCTGGTGACCAACAGTACAACTTTTTTAATTCAGAAGGTTCCCAAAAGCTTTAACCTCAAAATGGGTGGTCTCTTCATGATAGATACTTTGTTTCACTAGTTTCTCTTCTCCAATGGGCTTGTCAACTTTATAGCCCTCTGACCCACACTTGGTCAAGGTTTATGTTCAACTGTATCACTAAAGGAAGTAGGCCAGACTGAAATATGGGGAAGAAAAAAAAGAATAGCAACATGACTTTGGGGATGAACAAATACCCTATTGATATTCAGCTACAGCTTCTGAAAATGCTCACAGGATGTTTGGAAATTGCATTTCTAAATGTTACGGGCTTCGGGTCTTTCAACCATGTAATGAATATATATTTTTTCTCCATTTATTTATTATTGGTAGAAATGGAGTGATGGACTTTTCCACTGATGCCCCGTCCATGTTTATTTTTCCATTGCTCCGGTCAGCATTGTTATCTGATAATGCAAAACAAGTTACGTCTGAGTTGATACACAGACGCAATCCTTCTTTCAGAGAATTTTCATCTGTCACCAACATCTCCCCTAAAATGCAGAACAGGGAACGACAGAATGATTGGTTTTATCTACCTTTTGGTATATTTTTTCTTTGAATGGTAGCCCCAGAGAACACAATTTTCAAAATAAAATAACAAAACTGTGATTATTTCAAATGGCAGGTCTAATGGAGGATTATAAATTATCGCCTAAAGTGCCAAATACTTTGAACCAGTAGCTTGAAATTGTGTTCTGGAGATTGTTTGGAATGATCGCTTCTCAGAATCTCTTTCTTCGTTTAAGAAAATGAACTTTTCTTGAAAATGGCAAATGACCAAAAAGAGAAACAAACAAACAAAACACTGCACAAAATAGCAAGGTTAAAATAAATTCAAGGAAAATGGACTATATATTTCTCTTCACATTAGTAGCACTTAACAAGAGTACTTGTCAAAGGCATGCACCTTTGTTTTCTAAAAAGGAAAAAAATTTGTTAAAGCCTATTTTTGCTTTACTTTTCAAATGACACAATTCAAACATAATTGCATGCATTTGATAAATTTAAAATATCGTGAACTCCTAACTAAAGGTTCATTATAACACGGAGTACTTAAAGATCATGAAGGAGCTCTGTACAACAGACACTAACAAATTTGAGATTCACTACTTAAATATGATGAACTCACTAAATAAGACACCTGTTTCTTGGGCTTGGGTTGAACTGAGCAATGGCAGCAGGAGACCAGGTCATGGACGATCAAAATAACTCGAATATTTTGGTTAAAACTCTTCTTTGGCTATACTTAAATCAGAAAAAATAACAATATTTTCAAACCTAAAGGAGAATATTGCTATGCAAAATCATCTTAATGTTAAAATGCAGCAGTGGGTTACCTGACCATCTTTCCTCATAAGTGGGTTTCTAAATTAAAGAAGAAGCCTAAAATACTGAAGGCAGTTCTGTCTCCATAACCTACAAAATCTAACCTAATGATGTCGACCACATGCATCAACTTCTTTCCTGTTGGTCTACGACAGAGGAAAACATGTAGAGAGATTGGTGTGATTGTTTTAAGACTACATTATCTGCTTTCAGTGGAAATATTTTGGCAATCTGAATGAGCATTAAATTACAGCCTCCACTGATGTCCCAACTTCCCTGCCCCCTGCCAAAATAACACATCTTGGAACCATCAGTGATGCCAACACTGTCAATATTGACTGTGTCGAAACAGAGGGCTGCCCAATTTCCCAGCCATCTCTGAGCTATGGATGCAGCCAATCTAGATGGGGCAGGCATAAAAAAAAATTCTTGGATCAAAAGTACCTGAATTCATGAATTGGATTATTGTGAATTCAGTAGATTCTGCTTTCCTTAGCTAGTGAAAGGCAAAACATTACATTGATTTTTGGGGAACAGTAATAGGATTCTTTTAGCTATCGGTGGAGAAACGGCTGTGAAAACTATGAATGAATGATTGTAGGACGTAGGTTATGTGTTGGTTAGCATATCACTAAGATCAAAAAGCTAAAGAGTTGAATAATTTACAAAGAAATTTTAAAATTGATTGATGGTCACATATATGTCTACTTTCTGGGCCTGAGATACAAGGAAAACAAAGCTTTCTCCTCTGATTACTGCCTAAATTAAGTGTGCCTGGCTCTTCATTTCCTACTATATTTGTGGAGGGGGCAATGGGGAGGCAAAGAAAAGAGAAAAAAAAGGAAAATGTAGTGAGAATAGATGTGGCAAGAGAACAGCAGAAGTGAGGAGCATCTTTGAATGATTTTATTCTAGCTGGAGACACTGAGACATTATAATAAGACCTTAGAAGTGATTTCTATATTTTCACCCCTTTTCTAAATATGTGTACAGTTCGAGAACAATAGAGAGAGAGAGGAATTTCCTGGCAATTACTTTGACCATTTTAAGGGGTCATTGAAAATCTTCATGGAAAGACCAGTGATTAAAGGTGTGCTCAATCTTTTATTTTTATTTTTATTATTTTTATTTTTTTAAAGATTTTATTTATTTGTTTGACAGAGAGAGAGACAGCAAGAGAGGGAACACAAGCAGGGGGAGTGGGAGAGGGAGAAGCAGGCTTCCCGCAGAGCAGGGAGCCCGATGATGCGGGGCTCGATCCCAGGACTCTGGGATCATGACCTGAGCCCAAGGCAGACGCTTAACCTCCTGAGCCACCCAGGCACCCCTCTTTTCTTTTTAAAGATTTTATTTATTTATTTGTCAGAGAGAGAGAGCACAAGCAGGAGGGGCAGCAGGCAGAGGGAGAAGCAGGCTCCCCCACCCCCGAGCAGGAAGCCTCATGGGGGACTTTTTTTTTTTTCTTTTTTTTTTAAAGATTTTATTTATTTATTTATTTGAGAGAGAGAGAGAGAGTGAGAGAGAGTGCAAGAGGGGGTAGGGTTAGAGGGAGGAGCAGACTCCCCGCCGAGCAGGGAGCCCGATGTGGGACTCGATCCTGGGACTCCGGGATCATGACCTGAGCCGAAGGCAGTCGCTTAACCAACTGAGCCACCCAGGCGCCCTGTTCCTCATGGGGGACTTGATCCCAGGACCCCAGGATCATGGCCTGAGCTGAAGTCAGTCGCTTAACCAACCGAGCCACCCAGGCACCCCAAGGTGTGCTGAATCTCATAGTAATACATTAAAACTATGGTGATGAAATGAATTTTTTATTTTTTATAAAATAAGTGAATATATATATGATAAAAGGAAACTAAGATGGTACTATAGAAATCAAAGCCCTATAGAGCTGCCAACTTTTGCCAGTACAATTAAATAGCTCTAGAAAAGACTTGTTTCTACCAAAAATAAAACATGGCTTTTAAAAAAAATAGGTCTCGAAGAAAAACAGTTCTATGTAGTTAACATCGTACATTTGAGGGCTTTTAATCTTAGTCGTCCTTAAATAACTCTTGTTCTTATATTCTTTAAGAAAAGATGCAAGTTTATTTACAATCATCCAGCGTGAGGTAAGTGACAGCACACAATGTGGCTTGTGAGACCTTGTCCCCTTCTCTTTAAAAACATGCCAAATGGGGAAAACAGACATTGCAGAGCCACAACCTAAGGAAGAAAAGTTGGTGTTACCACCTGCGTCTGTTCATAGACAGGCACCCTTCCACGGGCCTTCTTTCATAATTGGGGTATTCTATTAAATCAAGTCAGTATCATAATGGAGATCAACTTTTCCGGATAATCTCTGAAGAGACAACACCATGATCAGAACTAATGATGATGTGTGAGTTGAAGTTTGAAAGTTTCAGATGTAGTAAAAATGAGCCATGTTAAATAAATCAATGAAATCAATGAAGCAAAATTTTGGATGCTCAGTATAACTCCAAGCGTAACCAAAAAAAAAAAAAAAAAAGGGAGAAGAAAGCTTCCCAAGGGCAAAGATTTTCTTCTGCTTTATTCACTAATAAAGTCTAAATTAGAACAGGCAGGTACTTAGGTACTTCAATATTTGTTGAATTGAGTAAATAGATGAATAAGTACTTATGAAATACTGAAGTTTATGTTAAGAATAAAATATTTTACGATTGTTCAAACAATTTGTATGGATTATCTCCTTATCTCCTGTGACTACATTATTTGGTATTTAATAATATTACTCTCATTTACATGTGAGAAAAACGAGGCGCAGATGATTAAGTAATTCACTTAAGGTTACCACCGTTTAAATCGTGTGCCAAGATGTCTGACTTCAAAGCACTCACTCTCAACCTCTTTCCACCCACAAGTGCAGGGCTTATGTCACTTCCCTTTACCAAATACCCATCTTTCCTGTACAGCGAAATGTAAGTCAAAGTTGATTGTTAAACACCTTCTCTGGATATATGTCAAAGCTCAATGATAAACGTGTCAAATACATCTGCCATTAATGATAAGGTTTAACACCTGATGCTGGTAGTTATGTGAATTTTTTTGACATATCCATATAAACCAGCATTAAAACTGATAGAGTTATTATTGGTTGATCTAACTTCTCAGTTTTCTGCAATTTAAAAAGGATTTGGGACCATAAATATTCATATTTGCAATACTAAATAAAGAACTACAGTCATCATTCCAGGGCACCTTTGAGAATACTAAGTCATCGATCTACCTGTCTATCACTCATGTGAAAGCCTAGTGCACATTTACAAAATTTCACAACTTTCAAAGGATAAAAAAACATCATAAAGCGACAGGAATGTCAGTTTTTCACACAATGGGTCCCAGGCAATCAGGTTCATCTTTGACAGCATTCATTCCTCCTAGCCAAGCTCCCATTCCAGCTGCACCTTGGGGCCAAATCTACTGGATGCTGATGAGCCTAATCCTCTCTTGAAACCAAAAAGGACTCAGCATATGATTAAACAGGGCAGATTTTCTAATAATGTTTAGTTGTTCCTTACCTGAGTAAAAAATATCAGGGCTCACTTGGGCACCATTTTGAACATTAAGCAGTACACGAGCACTACCAGTGAAGACAAGAAAAGGCATGTTCCTGCTCTCTCAGCCTCCACAGCTTGGGCCTGAGGTTTCATGGTATAAAGCTGCATGAAATACGCCCACACTTGTCAACTGTGTCATTTGTTTCTCCCTTGTAACTTCCAGTGTTCGGAGACAGGAACTGTGGCTCTTCTGTTTTATCTGAATCAGAAAATCTCAAGATCCAAAATCATTGAACTTTGGGGACAAGTCATTAGCCATATAAACTTGACCAGAATTGAGTCAGAAACAGAAAGATCATGAACCACAAATAAAACAGTCACAGAAAAGAAATCAAGAGTGGTTTGCCAGGCTCAAGTCTGGAATACTGCAGTCAGCATATAATTAAGAGAAGAAGGCAAGGAATTGGGATTAAATCCTAAAGCTTTCCTAGTGAGGCAGGCAGAAAGCACCTGGGGACTTTCAGACCCAAAGATGTCAGCCATGTGGCTTCTCTGCCAGACCCTGATGGGAGGGAAAAACTGCCAAACTGCTGAATCATGTTTTGTTTTTGTTTTTAAAAGATTGCTGTTCTGGTGGACTTCTAAATGTCCCTGAATACTCATTATCCTCTTCTCCTATAGTAACAGACACTCCAGTTCTCAGCTGGACACACACCCACCTGAAATAAAGATCCTATTTCCTATCTCCGTGTAGCTGGTATGAGCGTGAACCTTCTCTTCTCTCTTTCACTTTTCCACTGGTTAAAAAACAAAGGATGAAAAAAAATATGCCCAGCTGATTTCTTTTTTTTTTTTTAAAGATTTTATTTATTTATTTATTTGAGAGAGAGAGAATGAGAGAGAGAGTGCACACATGAGAGGGGGGAGGGTCAGAGGGAGAAGCAGGCTCCCCGCCGAGCAGGGAGCCCGATGCGGGACTCGATCCCGGGACCCCAGGATCATGACCTGAGCCGAAGGCAGTCGCTTAACCAACTGAGCCACCCAGGCATCCCTTTTTTTTTTTTTTTAAAGATTTTATTTATTTATTTATTTGAGAGCGAGAGAATGAGAGAGAGCCAGCTGATTTCTGATGAAGGAGAAAAAAACCAAATCAATAAAAGAAAAGAGCCTTCTTAACAATTGGCATCAATTTCAAAAGATATGAACCTTGACCTAAAGCCCATATTTTACACAAAAATTTCATTCAAAATGGATCATACATAATAAATGTAAAATGTAAAACTATAAAATTAAAAAAAAAGAATATAAGAGAAAATCTTCATGACCTGAGGTTAGGTGACAAATTCTTAGACATGACACCAAAGGCACGATCCATAAAAGAAAAACTCAGTTATTGGACTCCTTCCAAATTAAATAGTTTTGCTTTGTGGAAAACCATGTTAAGAAAATGAAAAGATGAGCCACTGATTTACAGAAAACATTTGTAAATCACATATCAGACATATGATTCATATACAGAATATATAAAGAATTCTCTAAACTCAACAGTAAGAAACCAAACAGTCCAATTAGAAAATAAGCAAAAAATTTCAACAGACATGTCATCAAAGAATATATACAGATGGCAAATAAACATAGGAAAAGATGTTCAACAACATTAGTCATTAGGAAATGCAAATTAAAACCACCCCAAGACACCATTACATATCTATTAAAATGGCTAAAATGAAAGAAAACCCATATTGATAATATCAAATGCTGATGAGGTTGTGAAAAAACTAGATCTCTCATACATTGTTGGTGGAAATGTAAATGACACAGCCACTCAGAAAATTTGTCTGGCAGTTTCTTCAAAGTTAAACATATACTTACCATATAACCCAGCATTTGCACTTCTGGGCATCTATCCTAGAAAATAAAAACTTATGTTTATACAAAAATCTATGCATGAATATTCATAACAGCTTTATTTAAAATAGCCAAAAACTGGACATGACCCAAATGTCCTTCACTGTCAATGATTAAACAAATTGTGTGCATCCAGATAAAGGCATAATACTATTTGGATATAAAAAGAAATGAACTACTGATGCATGAGACAAATGGTTCAATCTTAAGGGCATTATCCTGCCAGAAAAAAGCCAGCCTCAAAAGTAAACATACTGTATGATTCCATTTATAGAGTGTTCTTGAAATGGCAAATTAAAGAGATGGAAAACAGATCAGCGCTGCCAGGGGTTAAGGAAGAGGAGGTAGGGACAGCACGAGGAAGCACCCTCTTGTGCTGGAACAGTTCTATACCTTCATTATAAAAATGCTAGTTATTCGAATCTATACATGTGATAAATTGCCAGAGAATGAATCACAAAGACATACAAAAAGTGAGTACAAAAAATGGTGACACCTGAGTAAGGTCCATAGTCTAATGAATTATACTGTTCTAATTAATTTCCTGGAGTTGATAATGTCCTATAGTTATGTAAGGTGTCACTGTTGGAGTTGCCGGCTGATGGGTACACAAGACCTCTCTGCACTATTTTTGCATCTTCTTATGGGTCTGAGTCTATAATTATTTCAACATTTTAAAAGTTTAAATAAAACATCCCTGGTCATGGAGTTACTAAAACAAATCATAAAAAATTAAATACACAATTAAATTCCACGATCACATAAATATTTGTACTACTAATACATATACTATTTTTTTTACCTCTCCTTTAACATAAGAGTGCAATGTGGGATGAGAAGATTCAATTTCAAGAGCTCATGGATTCCTACCCATGCTAAGCAACCCAACTCCCCCTGAGGTTGAGTAACTAGCTGGCTCTGGACTAACACAGTGTTGTGTTTTGTTTTAAGATTTTATGTATGTATGTATGTATGTATGTACGTATTTATGTATTTATTTATTTGAGACAGAGAGACAGAGACAGAGACAGAGAAAGAGAGCAGGGGAGGAGCAGAGGAAGAAGGACAAGAAGACTTCATGCTGAGTACAGAGCCTGATGTGGGGCTTGATCCCAGGACCCTGAGATCATGATCTGAGCTGAAATCAAGAGTCTGATGCTTAACTGACTGAGCCACCCAGGAGCCAGACTAACATAGTGTTCTTGATAATAAGTGACTTATATTCGATATCCCAGCCAGATCCCAGAGAAACCTCTTTCATACATTTAACTTTACACACTTAATATTTTATCACTTTATAATTAGTACCCCATTCCCTTTTTCTTTACTAGAGTGCAGTTTAGATAACTGAGCTCATTCAAAAGACTATGCTATCAAAATGGCGGTATTTCAGGTCAAATCCTTGGTGTCTGCCTTTCAGTACCAAGTGGCTGATCTCAGTGGGTGATGCTAGTTTGACACTGACCATTTTGTACTGAGCAGATTTCATCCTTGAACTATTTTACATTCCATCCTTTTAACTGGAATTAGATACAACTCCCAAATTATGGTTTTTACATTATTATCTTAAATATCTTTTAAGTGTATGTCACATAGCCCAAAGTACAGGATATAGTATTTCATCCCTATATCCAGCTGAATTCTGTATATTTTTGACCCAATAGAGAATTTTCATTAGAAAACTTAAAGATCACAGAGGATGCAAACCCTCCAATTAATAGGTTAATACAACATTTTCACAGCACAGGACAGTTTGATTATCCCAGCTGAGTACTGAGTTCTTCAACTGCTGTAACAGAATACAGCTACCTAGTAGTCATGTCTGCCTACCTATTTGTTTTAATCTGTTTTAGTTATGATGAAATGCCAGAGAATCATAATAATTTCTAGAAAGAACAAAGAGAAATGATTTAATGTGTTCCATTAACTAGTTCTATTATTAGCATCTTTAATGCCAAAAATAAATAAAAATCTTAAAAAAAATAATAGAGAGCCAATATTTTCTATATAATTAACACATAAAAATTTCAATATTTAGACCAGTAAGAATCCCTTGGTAAATGATGACGCTCCTCAAGCAGATATGGTCTTGTTCTTTTCATGTTTATTTTCTGAGTGCAGAAAATAAGCCCAATGGTACCATCATTCCCATTCATTAAACTTTTGTTGAGTGAATAAATAAATGTATGCATGAAGAAAATAAGTGGTGGTGGCAAAAGGTTGTCACCAAGCTAGCTCTCATCCCAGCATGTTTTATATAAAATAATGAACTATTAAAGATGTATGAGGTTTGGGCAAGGTTGGAGAATTATTTTCTAGGGAAATTTAGGTCTGAGTTGATGAAAGGACTAGCCATGGAGAGAAAAATGATAAATCCATCATGAATCTACAACGGATTGCTGGAGAAGAAAAGCTTGAGCAGGGCTGTGAACCAGTTTGAGGAAATCGATTAAAATAAGTGGATATTTGGGAGGTATCTATGTGAATTTAATAAATAAACATTTTTAACTCTTCATCGTTAAAATAAATTTTCCTTTTTGTTATAATATCTTTAGTCTCTTCATTTTCCCAGTCTGACTCTTAATGAATTTCTAATGGTCACATTACAGAAAGCAAGTGCCCTGTAAATACTGTCCTATTAGCTTTGCACCTGATCTATTCAGGGCTTTCACGAACCATGGATATTTTATTCAGTTTTGATGGCTTGGCCGTCATATTTTCTGCTAACTGTAGAAGAATTTCCAACCAAAACTTATTTCCAAATTTTGGATTAGAACCCAGTTAGATTCTGCCTTTTTCCCACTGAATAATCCATACTTTGTTTTCAAGTAAGTTAGAAAATTTAATATCATGTGGGATGGGTGCTATTTCCAGGGAACGAGACAAAATATTTAGCTCTTTTTCAAAAGTATCTAAGGTTTTTAAAGAATTGCACTTCTCTGTCTTACATGGAAAGTTGTGGATTATTTCTTTTTCTCTTGGGGGAAAGGAGATTAAATGAACCATGTCTTAAGTGTTTAGAGCTTTTTTCTATTCTTCACGATAATTAAGGTGCTCTGAACAATTCCCACATTGTGCTTTAATGGTGAAATTCAGTTAGATAATAAATGGGCTGACTAATAGCTCCATACCAGCCATATTCATCTGAAGTCAGTTTATGCATCCTGTGTTTTTTAAATTTCCAACATATGGGCCTAAGAAAGGACACTGTCAAACCATCCATAAACTCAGACACATCACTGACTCCATATGCAAACTGGTTTAGAAATTCTCTGCTGACTTCATTCACACAACTATTAATTTTAGGAATAACTGGATTCTAACTAGCTAGTAAATAATTTTTAATGTAGTAAGAGTACACTAGCTGGAGCGGGATCCAAGTATTTATTGAAGCTTAAATGGTTAGTTGTAGAGGAAAAACAGCAGCTTCAAAGCTGTCAATTTTCCCCCCATATTCTCTAGAATATGAGATACATTCTGGATTCAATTTTGAAAGCAGATTGCATCTTAACTTTGAGGGAGAAGGGAACAGCCTTTGTAGGTCTTTAAACTTTCTAATATAAAAGTTAATATTCCAGTCTGGAAGGGAATATTTAGAGGTAAGGAAAAGCCAAATATTAATGAAAGTATGCATAATAATCGAAAGTTTGTTTTCTTCTAGATTAAGTTGCAGCTTTGCAATAGTTTACATTCAGGGAAATAAAAACAATGAAAAAAGACAAAACAATGGAAGAAAGCTCTTGTTTCCTCACCAAGAACTTCAGAAAGGGTGAGGGTCTAGACATCAGGCAGGAAAGCCTGTGAGAAGGGGTCACTCCTCTGTGGTTGGTGAACTGGCTTCTTGAAATTATAGTAGGCTTGGGGTTGAGAACCATATCCATCCGGGAAGAGAACCTGTAGAGGTTCATGACTAGGAACATACATTTTTCCCCCTTAATCTACTTCTGCATTTCTTTATCTTTCCATTACCCCTAAGATTTTAGTGGGTTTTTGCTAAAAGTGATAGTTAGGTGTGATAATTTCTTTGGAAAACTAAGAGAAGAGTTTATGTCGTCCTTTAGGATGATACAGTATGAGGGGGGCAGTATATGAAGTTGGCTTGACTGCTGAGTAGAGGACTATGAAGGCAGAGAGGGAATAAGTGACCATCAGGCTGCATAAAAAGCAAATGCATTTATTAGGATTTCTCAAAAACAGGAAGGGGCAAAAACTTGGCTTCCCCTGACCAAATATGATAGAGGTGATGTGGGTACCAAAGAAGGATGATCTTGAAAGGCTGCAGAAGTTGAAGGTGGGTTATGCAGGAATATCTGGTTAAAAAGGTCATTACTTAGGTTAATTAAGAGCTAGTGTGTAGTTCGTTGACATTTAATAGATATGTTATTATTTAGTGAGCTAATCTTTTTGGAAAAATAAATAATCTTTTTGAGCTTTGGTATACTGCTTTATGTGAAAAATACATTTTAAATACAAATGATATTATTTTTGTGACACTACTACATGAAGCACAATAAGTAAGCATTCTGTGATTAATCGATTCAAAGATTCAGTTTGAAGAGAATGAGACTAAATATACCCCATGGGCTTAAGGCTTTAGGACACCAAGGCTGTACCGATAAGAACAAAGCTAAGTGATTAATCAATCCAATGAATTAGATTAATGCAACCAGTCAACCTGGATAATACGGGGAAAATCTTTTTCTTTTTCTCAACAGCTAGTATTTTTGTCTGTAATTGTTCTTAATCATTCAAATAATTGAATTAGCTATTTTACTCTGCTTGTATGAATGGCTTTTCTTATTTAATTTTTTTCTCTTTGAATTTCTAATTTCTGAAGGCTTTCTACCATATGTTCTGCCTTTGTGGGTCATCCAAAAATTGTTCTTGTGAGGTGATTGTCCCCATAAAATATGTATCATTTCAATTAACCATTCTGATGGTTTTTTCCCCTTTCTTTATCGTATTAGTATAAATAAGTTTGATGATAACCAACCATAGATGGTGACCTTGATTTTCTTTTCTTAAATCTCCTTTATCTTCTCCATAAAATTTTCATCTACTTGGTTTACACATTTATCTTAATTAGCCTTCAATTCCTTCCATTAAGTATATGTCTATCAATGTTTGCTGTGACCAGGACAAGTGGTAGATAACAGTGCTATTTTAAGTAAGTATGAGTCAGATAACTGTAGCCCCAGCAATGTTACATCATTTTTTCCCTCCTTGACAGTCCAAGGACCAAGAGAAGGACAAATGAAGTAATTAGAATGAGAGTTATACCTTCATAGTAGAGGCAAAGTCAGAATTGTTCTTCAAATTCATTTGAGTGGCCATCAGGAAAGTCATCTGTGGCTGTGATGATAATAAGATAAGTCAAGTGTTTAAATAATATTAAATGAGAATGAGATATTTATGTAGGAACCCTTTAGATTTTGGTGAAGTATATCACTTATTTTGAGTAGATTACTAGGTAGACTTATGACAATCCAATCATGCAGAAATTTAGGAAAAAAGAGAATTGCCTTTCTGGCTAAGATAACGTATTAGACTGGGAAGAAGTAACCTAACATCTTATTGTATTCGATTTTCCTATTTCTCTTGTTTGCATGAAAATGGAGAGAGTAATATTAAGAAACAGTAGGGACCCAACTTCTCCTTCCTATGGTCATAAAGCTCCTGTAAAAGAAATTTCCCCCCAAATGGATAGATTATGTGGTTTATAGAGGAAAACCATTTCTGATGGTAATTCATAGATATGTTTAGACATCCACATTTATAACTTTTGTTAATCTGTATAATTTTTGCTCAGATCTTGTTTTATTTTCTCTGCAATCTGTGTGATTTGTTGACCCGTCTCTACTTTTGTACTTTAGAAGATTCTTGAAGAAATGTTGTTTGCTTTATTACTATAAATTGTGATTCTATAACTTTCATAAATCTTTTTTTCTTACAAAATGAAACTATAGTTCCAAATATCCAGCTAACTCCCGTTGTTTGTTAACAGATAAGTACAAGTAATAGGGGGATACCAGAGGAAAAAATATATATGTAGGCTAAGCAGAAACATCTTTTCAAATAGCAAACTATGGCCACAGAATTTTTTTTAAAATAAACTGTCATCAGATTTTAAATCTGCTGGAGATACTAAAAAGGATTTTGTCCAATCTCTTTATTTTACCAATCTAGAAGCTGAAACTCAGAGCTTTTAAGATACTTGCCTCAAGCTGTTGATCTGAGTACAATCAGGTGTTAGGTTATGTGCCCGACCTGAGGCTTAGCTGTAGATGGTGTTTGGAAAGACAGAGAATTTACTGTATGTTAAACTTCAACTTGAACCTCTGGTTGAAGAAGACAGCCTCCTCTCAAGATTCCAAAAAAGGAGTGGAGTCAAGGCTCCTGCTTTCCCCTGTTGTTTAATTGTTACTTCTCCCAGTTCAAGCCAAAGCCATGTGTGTGTGCTAAGCCCATAACTCACACCTGCCTCTTTAACTTCTCTCTGTACTGTGACTTAGGGCCAGGGATAAATAGTCTATCTTTTTCTTCTCTTGCCTTTCCCCTATGCCTCAGCCCCCCTCTTCCCTATGAGCAGCAGGCCTGGTGACCTCACACTCCCAACCCACCACTTCATTACTGGTTGACCCTGTGAACCGAGTCCTCCAGATTTAACCCTTTCTGTATTGAATATAATAGAAGAAACTGGAAACTCTTCTCTTAAGAAAATGTCTTTGTTTGCAGAGCCATTGTCTCACTAGAAAATCCTATTTTGAATGCCAGAAGTGAAATTTCATCTCTTATTCTAGGTATTCCTAGAAAAACCTAATGAAGCCCCAGAAAGATAGATGCCTTAAGTGAAGCTCAAAGAGAAATGCAGTAAAGAAAACACATTAATGATTTTCAAAATAGAATTCTGATAACATTTATTTTGTAAGGAAACACATAATCCAGGAAGAAATCACTAAGGAGAGGTCTATACCTAAGGCAATATTGTTAGTAGTTACTAAATTGTGACAAAAACCAAGTGGTGTCTCTAAATGCCTTTAATCAGAAGTTATAGTATCGTCATGGAGGACCTATCTGAACACAGCTTACATGGCTACAGGAAGTATGCCTAAGAGACATCAGAAAAATTGGGATTCTGATAGATTTGAGACACAGTTGAGTATCTGGTGAGACTAAGAGGTGTCCTTCTACCTCAGCAGTTGTACAACCCTGGACAGCGAGCCAAAACCTACTAACTGGATCAGCCATCCAGGGGGATTTCAACAATTTTTCCTAGTTCTATCATTCTGGGGGCCTATCATTTTTCCTATTTTAGTTCTTTTTTTTTTTTTTTTTTCTTTTTTTGAGAGAGAGCCAGTGAGCATGGGGAGGGGCAGAGAGGGAGAGAGAGAAACTTTAGCAGACTCTGCTCTGAGCAGACGCAGGGCTTGATCTCATGACCCTAAGATCAAGACCTGAGCCAAAACCAAGAGTCCGATGCTTAACCGACTGCACTACCCTGGAGCCCCGAGCCTATCATTTTTATGACACTACAGGGGAGACAAATTGCAAGAGAAAGTTCTCTTAGAATGAAAAATCAAAGGCTAGCAACTACTCAAAGAAGTCAGTCTTGGCCTCACCCCTTCCTACCCTTTTAGCAACTACAAGTAAAAGCCATTTTAAGGCTTTTATGTATGCTTTAATTATTTTCCTAGGCTGTGTACTTTTCACTGGAGAAAGCAAAATTTATTTACCTAATCTGTGGACTGACACATAGTAACCAATATCTAAATACAAATGAACCTTTAGGAGAACAAGGAAAGGCTTAATATGTAAGGATCAGTCCACCTGTCAAGGCTTATTTTTTAGTGCTTAGGTTCCCCCAACCCCCTCCAGATGGCATCTAGTATAATTGTATTTTGAATAGCTCTTGCATGTATGGCTTTTTTTCTTTCTTTTCTTTTTTTTTTTTTTTTAAGTGTTTCTAATTTTTATGGAAAGATGCTTCTGACATTTGCTTTGATTTTTTTTCATTTAATTTCCATTTATGCTCTTGTTCTGTTATTTCTAGGAGGTGGGGAATCGAACATTTAAATACGATCAAGGCTATTAAAAGTGTATGTAGTTCCATTGAAACCTATTACCATTTTGTTCTGGGTATAGTCTTCAGTGTGGGAATATAAAGGGAAAAGTTAATGTTTGCCAGTGCATATTGCCCTTTATTTTTATTTACTTTTAATAGCCTGGGAATTGTGGCTATAATCCTAATGCCACCTGAATAAGAAAACTCATTCTATGTATAAGTTTTACATATGAAATGATATTGGAAATTGATAACAAAAAATGATGATTTGACAGTGAATTTTCCCATCATAAAATCGAAAATAAACAAGGCATTTTTAATTTTTTAATTAGATAATTACACACCATTGATCACTGACTTAATGTTGTTTTCTGACTCTATGATGTGTATATTTGCCAGGATTTCAACTGTAATTTGTTTAGGTTTGAATCAGGGACATATTGTACCATGATTCATTTGATGTGCCTAACTTTTACAAAAGCAACGACTTAGCCTTTTTTCACCTGTATATTCATGAAAACATCTTAATGGCTATCTTATTATGATGAAGGCCAGCTTCTCTTAAATCTTACAAAGAGCAGTTTTTCCTCAGCTAGCATTAAAAGAGCATCCTTTTTTAGGTTTAAAAATTTTATAAGGTGCTAAAAACTTGGAACCAGTTACTAATATTCAACAAATATATATCAAGCACCTACTGTGTGCTAGTCTCTATTTAGATCTTTAGAGATACAGCAGGAAAACTAAAGCAGGTAATCAATCTGGAAATGAGAGCTCAGTTCTGGGCACCTGCATGGGGACCATGTCACCTGCGACTGAAAAAGTCATGGAAATAAGAATGACAATTTACTGTTTTATTTCTGGATCTGACCATATAGATTTACTTTCCCTGTCTTTTTTTTTAACTTCTGAAATGTAAATAAGGTACAGAACAGGTACAGAAACATATATAAATACAGAAATAGGTACAGAAACATATATAATTCTTTTTTTTTTTTTTAAAGATTTTATTTATTTATTTGACAGAGAGAGACACAGCGAGAAAGGGAACACAAGCAGGGGGAGTGGGAGAGGGAGAAGCAGGCTTCCCGCGGAGGAGGGAGCCCAATGCGGGGCTCGATCCCAGGACCCTGGGATCATGACCTGAGCCGAAGGCAGACGCTTAACGACTGAGCCACCCAGGTGCCCCGGTACAGAAACATATATAAATAAACATGCAGTTTAATGAGTTATCATAAGATCAACACTCTAGTTCCACTGCTCATATTGAGAAACAAAACTATGCCCAGAACCACAGAGGCCCTATATATGCTCCATCTGTCACTATCACTTCACTCCCCCACAAAAGTAGCCACTTCCTTTATTTCTATAATAATCACATCTTTGCATTTCTTTACAGTTTTATCATCTAAATATTCAAGGGACTAGAACAGAGCCTTGCAAGTTGCACAAATTCAGTAAGTTCCTAAACAAGTTAAGTCACTGATGCATTCTCAAGTGTGCAACCCTAAAAACTATTTAATCTCACCCCATTTTTAGATTTTTGAGTTTTTTTCTCTTTTCTTTTTTTTTATGATTTGTGGATGTGTCGATCTTAAGTCACTATTCCTTCACAGCTTTTCCTTCCCTTATTTTCTTTACAATTTATTTTTTTAAGAACTAGGTCCGTTTGACCTATAGTTTTGAATATTCCTCTGTCCTCTATATTACCTACAACTTGGCAGCCGATACAGAGGTCTGATTAGACTCAGGCTTAGTCCCTTTGGCAACACTACAAGTTGTATTGTGTTCTTTTATTAGGAGGCTCATGTAGCTTGGTTGCCCTTCTTTTTTTTTTTTTAATATTAACAGCTGTGAATGCCCATGACCTAGATCCATTAATTTGATGGGAGTTGTAAAATAGTAATATTCTATTGCTATCATTTATTTTTCATTTGTTGACTGGAATAATTCTATACAATCAGGCTCTTCCTCAACTATTATTTTGGGATCCAATAATATTGGTAAAGCAGGATAAATGTTTTTTTTTTTTTAATTAATTTACTTAAATAATCTCTACACCTAACATGGGGCTTGAAGTCATGACTCTGACATCAAGAGTCACACACTCTTTCAACTGAACCAGCCAGACACCACAGAATAAGTGTTTTGTTCTTTCCTTTTATTTCCCATATATCACAATAAGAATATTGGACTTACCTACTGATGAGCTTTCCAGTGCAGGCATGTTGGCTGTTCTGTTCTGAGATCCCTCACCTACCCCTGCTTCTTCCCACATGGATGCTAATGCAATGCCCGTCTTGAGTCTCTTGGTGATGTTTTCCCTTTCACTTGTCTTCAAAATCACGCAGGACACTGTGTCACCTAGTTAATTGTAAATGTTGCACCTTGATTTAGGGATTTTGCTCATTGGTTACTCTGTTTTCATAAAGAGTTTCAGGGAGATTCACAAGCTATGTGGCACTGCTGCCTTGCTCTCTGCAGATTTCCTCACCTCCTTCAGCTTTGTTTTTTCCCATCTTCTGCACTCTCTCCTCTACACGAAGCCCAAAGTCATCCAAAACTGCCATTTTGCCCCTTGTTAATTAATCCTTCACCCAGCACCACAAACTATCCTTCCAAGGTCATAGTCTATTGTCTTGACCTCTAAAAAAAAATAAACAGGAATATATTCATTACAAATACATTACTTAGAGATGCTTTCTTCTCACTAGCCTAAAGCACTGTCTACTAGATGCCCAATAAGAATGACTTCGGATGATTATTGACACTGTGCATGTCCCTTTGGCATTTGGAAGTGTTATAAAAGAGAATAAAAATTGGTCTGGATACCAGCATCTCAGGAAATTGCTGATACTGTATTTCCCAGATGGACAAAAGAGGAACTGGGGCATGACTTTCTCTAAACTAGCTCCGAAGTATTTGTTCTGATTAAAGAACACATAAGGAAGGAAAAAACCTCCTTTCCCGAAGCAACATTTCACAATGTTCTCTTGGTTAAATTCCCATTCTAATACAGCAAGAAAACCAAACATGTAAAACATAATAGGGCAATAGGAGAACTTTATCTGGGTTAAGGACATAAATTGGTTTTCCATAATAAATTTTGCTCTCTTTTCTTTTTCAAAGGGTTGGGTTTGCGCTAAAAGATACAAAGTTTTAGCCTGTTCCTCCTTGGGATCGGTCATAACTATTTGTAAAAACAAGCCAAGCTTAGGCATATTGTCTGAAACCATGGAGCAAAGGGAAGCTAACTGGCCCATTCTAGATGTCTGACTCTCATGAATACCATGCTCTAAGCAAGTGAACTTATTGAAATACAAGTAATTTTTAAAAGAATTATCAGCATGTTATCTTTAATGCAAGAACTAAGTTACTAAAGTCATGTTTATTCATTTAAAAGTAAATGACACATTTGTATATGCATCAGGAGAAAGTGGTCCATGCTGAATTCAAATTAAGTATTGTAAGCCTCATGTTTATAGATATTTTCTTAATTACAAAAATTGCCAGGAACCACTCTTTGATCTAAAACCTGTCAGCCTGCATTGAATTACAATGTAATTTGCTTCCTCCATCCCAAAATGACCAGTTTGTGCTGTAAGATGATCTTCTAATAATGTAATCTGAAGTACCTGATCTAACAAAATTTGATTTTTTTGATGAGCAGATACAAAAATAGTGCAGTAATATTTTTGTCTTAGAAAAGACTTAAAATGCCTTTCAGCCGACCAACTTGCTTTAGATATACCTACCTTTCTGGTGTCCCTGCATCCAAGCAGCTGATGGTATTGAGAATCAAAGGCCCAAAGAAGTACTTAATCACAAGATTTTATTATAAGGAGCAAAACCAAGGCCAAGTCTATAATATCATGTGGTTTGGGACTCCACCTGCAACATGCATTTGATAAAGCTGTTTTAAAAGTCAGTATACCCAGATCCACATGTAGAATCATATCACTCTCTTCCTCTTCAGTCTTCTTGAATATCATTGTGTAAGAAATTCAACTTTTTAGGATAACTCTTAAGGTATTCAGTTATTTGGCTTCATCCTGATTTTGAAGGTAACTAATTTTCTGGAAGGTTGGACAGCTGGGGAGTGGAGAAAGGAAACAAGGGATGCCAGGCATTGAAATTGCTTTTTCCCTAAAATAGAATATGATCTTGTCAATGTTAAGTAGAGCATAGGGTAAGAAAGCCCAGCTGTCTGTAATTTTTTCTATTGAAAGCATAAAATGATTGAATACATTTTTCCTGAAAACTGATGAGAATCCAAATTATAAATGTACTGGGATACAGCAGAAATTGAAGATTCTCAGATCTAAAAAATTCCTAGTTTTCTCGTACGGAGTCATTGGCAGCTGACTGTCATCCCCTATTGCACCCCAGAGACAAGCGTGGTGTTCGTTCTACAAGGGAAATGAAGCCACTGTAAAAGCATTTTGTATTCTTTGCCTAAAATAACAACAACAAGAGTAAGAAGGAACTTAATCTAAATTTATGGGTTGGGTTTATTATGTTCCTACAAATTGCTAGTCCCTTCTGAGAAGCCGCACCTGCCCTGCTTCATCTCTGGACACCGTGTGGTCTTTGGGTCCTGTCCTCAGTCGCACCATTTCTTTTTTTTTTTTTTAAAGATTTTATTTATTTATTTGACAGCGAGAGACACAGTGAGAGAGGGAACACAGCAGGGAGGAGTGGGAGAGGGAGAAGTAGGCCACCTGCCGACCAGGGAGCCCGATGCGGGGCTCGATCACAGGACCCCGGGATCATGACCTGAGCTGAAGGCAGACGCTTAACGACTGAGCCACCCAGGCACCCCATCAGTCACATCATTTCTTCTGTGTTTGTTCACGCTGCTGCCTCCACTCGTAATGTCCTTCTTTCCTTACTTCCTAATTACATTTCACTTAAATTTCAAGGTTCCTTTAAAATGCTGCTTCTATGAAAAAGCCTTCTGTAGGGGGCACTCTGACGTGGCCCGTGTTCCTGCCTTTATGTGACGTATTCTGTGTGCAGAGGTGAACCGAGTGCGTGTCGGGGAGCTCCCCGCACTGTCAACCCTCCAACCTCACAGATGCTCCTCCACAGCTGCCTTTCTCTGGGCAGTTGATGAATAATATTTGCAAAGTTGGGACTTAAATGGTTCAGGGTACACGGGGGGCATCTTTCATGGCAACAGGATCCTTCTGGACAGGGAGATCTCCCAAAGCTGAGACTGTGAAAATGCATTGCAGGGGATGTAAGATGGTAATTATGAGAGGAGGCTGTTTGTTTGTTTGCCATTTTAAAGTATACAATCCAATGATTTCAAGTATATCCACGAGGTTGTGAAACCACCACCACTATCTAATTTCAGACACCATCCAACACCCCAAAAAGAAACACTACACCTCCCAATTCACCCTTTACCTCATTCCCTGGCAACTACTAATCTACTTTCTGTGTGTGCATATTTGTCTATTTTGGATATTTCATATAAATGGAACCATGCAATGTAAGATTCTTTGTGTCTGGCTTCTTTCATTTAGCATTATGTTCTCAAGGTTCACCCATGCTGTGGTATCAGTATCACTGTCAGTACTTTCTTCATTCCTTTTTACGGCTGAATAGTATTCCATGGTACAGATGTACCATATTTTTTTTTTTAATATTTATTTATTTATTTATTTAGAGTGTGCATGAGTGAGGGGAGGGATAGAGGGAGAGGGAGAGAGAGAATCTCAAGCCGACTCCATGCTGAGGGCAGAGCCCGACATGGGGCTTGAACTCATGACCCTGAGATCATGACGTCATGACCCGACCCAAAAATCAAGAGTTGGACATGTAACTGACTGAGCTACCCAGGTGCCCCCACATTGTTAAGATCCATCAGCTGATGGACATTGACATTTTCACTTTGGGGCTATTGTGAATAATGCTGCTATTAACATTATATAAAAGTTCCTGTGTGGCATATGTTTTCAATTTTCTTTGGTATATACCTGAGAGTAGTAGTGCTGGGTCACATGGCAATTCTGTGTTTAACTCACTGAGGCAGTGCCAAGTTGTCTTCCACATTGCTGCCCACTTTGCATTCCCGGGAGCAATGCATGAGAATTCCACCTTCTCCGCATACTCACCAACACTGCCAAAACTTGTTGTTTTCTGGGGTTTTTTTCTTCTTTATTTTCATGGCATCAGTTCATGTGCTTATTAGCCATTATATATCTTATTTGGAGAAATGTCTATTCAAACCCTCTTTCTGCTTTTAAATCAGGTATGAATTCTGTATATATTTGGGATACTTGGCCCTTCTCAGATAAATGATTTGAAAATATCTTCTCCCACCCATGGGTTGTCTTTTAATATTCTTGTGGTTTTGGTATCATGTTTAAGAAGCAATTGCCTAATCCAAAATCACAAAAACTTATGCCTATGTTTCCTCCTAAGAGTTTTATAGTTTTAGCTCTTACATTTAGTCTTTGATCCATTTGAGTTCATTTTTGCATATGATGTGAAGGAAGGGTACAAATTCATCATTTTGAGTATGGATATCTAATTGTCTCAGTACCATTTGTTGAAAAACTTCTTTCCACATTAAATAGGAAAAAATTTGTCTAAATCTTCTGAAATAGAAAATTTAGAAATCTAAATTGTCTAAAATCAATTAGGCCATGAAGGTAAAACTCTCATGAATGAGGTTAGTTGCCCTTATAAATGAGATCTCAGAGAACCTCTACTCCTTTCCACCATATGAGGACATAGCCAGAAGGTGGTTATCTATGAACCAGGAAGCAGGCTCTCACCAGATACCAAATCTGTCATCACCTTGATCTGGGATTTTCCAACCTTCAGAACTATGAGAAAGCCAACCAGGCTAAGGTATTCTGTTACAGCAGCCTGAACTAAGACAACTACTTTCAGGCCACCATGATTTAAAATAAGAAATCAGCTGTTAATCTTATTGAGGATTCCTGTATTTGATGAGATCCTTTTCTCTTGTTCCTTTAAGACTTTCTTCTTTGTCACTGGCTTATATAAATTTGATTATGATGCATGTGGGTCTCTCTGAGTTTATTTTACTTGGCATTTGTTGAGCTTCTTAGATGTGTACGTTAATGTTTTTCATTAATTTGGGGAAGCTTTTGACCATAATTCCTTCAAATACCTCTACCCCTTTCTCTTTCTTAATATTTGATACGGATTGACCTCAATTACCCCTACTCTCTACTCTTGACAGTGATTTTAATTGGATAAAGCCAAGCCCTCAGGCTCCAATCACAGAGACTGGCTCATATATAAACAACCCAGTTTGGGTAAAATAGACTAAAGAAGATGTTTTCTGGATATCTGGCTTATATGAGCTTTATATCTTTCATTGGAGCTACTGGAAGAGATGCTTCTCTTCTGGATAGTATGCCACAATGCTACCATGCGTTAAGTATAGCTTGATTAGAGTGCCCTGGAGGAAGGAGTTGCTAAAAGGATGATAGAGAAATAAAACCGGAGCCCTGAACCTATTTGCTTTTTTTAAGCCTAGTTAAATCAGAATTCAGAAGGTTTATATGTGGGTATGTGTCTGCCTATGTGGTGGTTTGGGAGAAAACAAGGCCAAAAAGTAAGGTTTTAGCTTAAAAAATAAATAATTTTGAAAATTTACTAAAAGTTTTCTTCTAAGCATTATAGAGATATCTATGATTTTTTGTGTGAGGAACAATTTTTTTTATGACAAATGTCAAGTTATATACTTCTGCAGCTAGAGATAAAGACCTAAATTTTGGATAGCTAACACCCTGAAAATTTTAATATGCAATATAGTCTCTGAATAACCACAATGAAAGGTGTAATCAATTGAACACTGTCAAAGTTAATTGCAATCTGAATGGTCCAGGATGCCATACTTCATGTCAAACTTAATTTGAGTCTTTTTAAAAGGTAAGTTTGGTTTTTAGTTGGTTTGAAGTCTTCCCCAAAGCATGCCTTTCCAGTTGAAATCTTTTCATTGTGAGCAGGAATAAAGTGATGTACTTGACATAGCCAGATGAAACACATCACCACTGTACCTGACAGGCAAGAAATTTAAACTGACAAGAGCCTCTTAAAAGAGTCATAGAAAAAGTGGACTTTGAACTAGGAGTGCAAGCAATAGACACTGGTGTGGCCGTGGGCACAATGGGGGAAATTCTGCTTTTTTAAACATCTTCTTTCTCATATGTCTACTTAAGGAACTAGGTTTTCTTCCTTTTTTTTTTTTTTTTTTTTTTTTCCGCTCTTATTTATAGCTTCTTAGAGAGCTTTGGGTATCCAAACTCTAAAAGCAGAGGCAATGAACTAAAAACATGTATAGAGTTATATAATCCATTATTTTGGCTTTACTTTCTATAATTAAGGATGAACCTAATTCCTCCCTTTGCCTCAGTAAGAATAAAGAATAAAAAATAGATACAAGGTTATATACCACATTATTTTAACTTTACTTTCTTTAATTAAAGACAAAGCTGGTTTTCTCCTCTGCCTCAATGAGAACAAAATGTTTCTCCCCATTCTTCCACATAACTCTGACACTGTTACCTACCTAGGTGGGATGCTACTCAGGTGGGATGCTACTAACTAATCTCCCAGCAAATTGTGGCGCTTGTGTATGCAAATATATTAAAACGAATTTATTTATGTCCATCTCTGCCACTTCCTCAGTTCACGTAATCATCACTTCTTCACTAATATGCTAATTAATAGTTATGTTCAGTATGTATTTTGAACTGTCTGCTTCCCAGGGCATGTCAAGGATGTATATCGCATCCTGTTTGAAGTTAGGCATAGCCATGAGACTCTCTTTGGCCAGTAAAATGTGAGCAGAAATAATGTGTGTTACTTCCAGGTGAAAACTTTAGAAGTCAATATATAATTTTCCCTCTTCTTTTTTTATACCTTCACCATTAAAGAAGCTCAGAGGTGGAGCTTTCCCTCTGTCTGGTCCAGAAGGACTGACATGGCACACAGTCCCCTTATGGATCATTAATGGCCAGGTGACTCATTCTGGCCAATGAAATATAAACAGAAATGGCACATCCCTTCCAGGCTGAGACCGGTGAGCCTCCTCATTCCCTCTCTACTACTTCTTCAAGAAATGACAATGAAACCATATATGAAGAAGTTGTTGCTACCATACTGTATGATCTTTATCTCCAAATCACCCTACACCTAAGCAGGAGACTTAATCCACAATGGAATGACTTTGTATGAGTAAGAGATAAACTGTATAATGTTAAGACTTTCAACTCACCAGAATGATATAAAAATTCTAAATTTGAATACATCTTATAAACTCAAAATATGTAAAGCTAATATTGATAAAACCACAAAGAGAAGCTGCCAAACTCGTTATCATGGTCATGCCAAGAATCACCTTAAAAACACCAATCAGCGAAGAAATTAAATATTTGATTAGAACAATCAGTAAGCTTAATTTAATGGACCTATATGGAACCCAGCATGCAAGAATTAGAGAACCCATATTCTTCTTAAGCATGCAAGAAACCCATAAAAATTGAGCATGTCCTTGGTTATAAAGCAAGCCTCAAGAAATGCCAGACATTAGTATCATAAAGACTCTTGCAGAGCACTGAAAATAGAGAAAACATTACTCAATTATGAGCTGGCTTAACCTAGAACCTTAAAACCAGGCAAGGATGATTTATGAAAGGTAAGCAGTAGACACCACAACTTATTTGTAACCTCTTTTTCAAAATATGAAAACAACTAATTTAAGAACTTCCAGAAAACAAAATCAAGTATCATCACTGAGTCAGGTATGTTACAGGAATAGAAAGGTGGTTATTAAAAAATACTATAAATGACACTCATCATAGTAAAATAATCTGTTACCTCAAAAGGTATAGAAAAAATATTTGATATATTTTAGCACCCATTCTTGATAAAAAAATATTAGTGATTTAGGAAGAAAAGGAAACCCTTTAACCTGTCAAATTATTTACCAATATTCTACAGTAAAAATATGCTTACTATTGAAAGTTTTCTCATTCAATCAGGGACAAGCAAAGATACCAACTCTCAGTGCATCTACTGCATATTTTACTGGACACATCAACAAATGTAGTAAATAAGTTAAACAAACAAAAAAAGCTAATATGGTCAGTCAAGAAAAAAACGAGACTGTCAAAACTGTCCATTACCACATATGATAGAATCCTTTCATAGGAACAAAATGTCAGTTACAGAACATTATTAGGATTAACAAGTTTGGCAAGGTGGTTGGATAGAAAATCAAAATACAAGAATTAATTATAGTAATACCAATTAGCAGCAATGACCAATCCTGCACTCTTAGCCAAATCCTGGACTTGCTACTTAGTATTCTGTTGAGGAAGCCAATCCATTTTGCAATCCTATATTGGATTATCTATTGTCTCCCCAATTCTGACATCATGGCATATATAGAAATAATAAAACTTGTTTAGCAACCTGGAGTAAATGCATGAGGGTATTCCGGACAGGAGGGAACCAGCCCAGAATCATTTGTGGCATATGCTTTTTCATATTGATAAACCCACATAAAGCTTCCAGAGTGCTTTCATAGGCATTTAATAGATGTTTTATCTAGCAGGTAGAAATGTGTAGTCATTTCCAATGAAGTTGTTATTTAATAGATCTGCACAAATGCTCATGCAGGTCTGCACATATATAACTGCCATCTGATACACTCTCCTTGCAACACAGCTGACTTAGAACTGATGGAAGAAACATATAGTTAATTCCTATTATAATGCCTAATTGACTCAAAATCATTATTTACTCCCCCAAATATCTTAATTTTTGCCATATATACGAAAGACTATGCTTGAACGAGGTGCAGTAGTCCTCTCTATAGGAATCAGGCTTGGGATGCTCTTTAATCTCAAGACCTATAAGAGTTCTAACTTCAGTATTTCTCAACATTAGGCAGTTTTGGATAAACTGGATAACATTAAGGTTTGCCAGTTGTTTTGGAACCTTTGCAATAAAACTCGTTTTTAAAAAATACAACTGAAAAATTTCCCTTTCAAACTAGTTTTTGTCTATGAGTTTATAAATCTGAACATGTCTTAACCTAAAGAAGCATATGATCTGTATTTTAATACCACTTCAGTCACGACTTAAGCTGACTAGATAGATAAAATATTAATGTGGAAACAATACACACACTCGGGATTCAAACTCCCGAGATTTGTAAATCAGTTTCCTGCATCCTCCGCATTTCCTACCATTCAAAGGATTTCAACCCATGTCAGAGCTTTTTGTCATCTATTAAGAACTCAGCAGCTCTGGATTGCTTGCTTCATTTATCTGCTTATTTTTGGTCTCCATTTATCATTACTTTTAACAGTTGTCAGCATTAAACGTGATTTGCCACATCAGCCAACTTACACAGCAAATGCAAATCCTTTTGAATTTCACTTGCAATTTCTGGACTTCCCCAGTCATTTCAGCTTTGCTTTATCAGCATTATTTGATTTTTTTTTTTTTTTTTTTTGCCATTAGGGACAGTTCTTAGTGATTTTTATTGTTTTAAAGGAAATAGAAACTAAAACAGGCATGTTCAATTAGACATGGTTCTTCAGTGTTACACAACTAGGGCCCTTCGATTTCAACAGCACTATTTCAGATCATTAATAAGACTTCCCTACCCAGGAACAAATAATACAAAATAATTGGATTTTTTGATCCAATTATTTTTTGACCTAAATTTTGATCCAATTTTGGGAGAACACAGGAAGAGTCTATGTATATACACCTTTTAGGTTATCTGCATACTGCTCCATTATAGCATTTAACGTTATGTTTATCTTTTAGCTTACTATTGTTTGCTTTTGTTCCTGAAAATGACAATTCATAAGACATTTCTTTATGAGTATACAAACATCATATCATTATTTAGAAATCTAGCTTTATGTTTGGTCAGTATTTCACTTTTTAGCACCATCTTTAGATTTTTAATAAGATGTAATATTACATAGATCTTGGATACTAGCCCTTTATCTGATATGTCATTTGCAAATATCTTCTCCCATTCCGTAGGTTGCCCTTCAGTTTTTTTTTTTTTTTAAAAGATTTTATTTATTTATCTGAGAGAGAGAATGGGAGACAGAGAGCATGAGAGGGGGAGGATCAGAGGGAGAAGCAGACTCCCCGCTGAGCAGGGAGCCCGATGTGGGACTCGATCCCAGGACTCCAGGATCATGACCTGAGCCGAAGGCAGTTGCTTAACCAACTGAGCCACCCAGGCGCCCCTGCCCTTCAGTTTTGTTGACTATTATTTCCTTTGCTGTGCAGAAGATTTTTATCTCAATGAAGTCCCAATAGTTCATTTTTTGTTTCCCATGCATTTGTTTCCCTTGCCTTTGGAGATGTGTTTAGCAGGAAGTTGCTGCACCAAGGTCACAGAGGTTGCTGCCTGTGTTCTCCTCTAGGATTTTGATGGATTCGTGCCTTGCATTTAGGTCTTTCATTCATTTTGAATCTGTTTTTGTGTGTGGTGTAAGAAAATGGTCCAGTTTCATTCTTTTACATGTGGCTGTCCAATTTTCCCAGCACCATTTATTGAAGAGACTGTCCTTTTTCCATTGGGTATTCTTCCCCGCTTTGTTGAAGATTAGTTGACCATAGAGTTGGAGGTCCATTTCTGGGCTCTCTATTCTGCTCCACTGATCTATGTGTCTGTTTCTTGCCAGTACCACACTGTCTTGATGATGACAGCTTTGTAATAGAGCTTGAAGTCTGGAGTTGTCATGCCACCAGCTTTGGTTTTCTTTTTCAATGTTCCTTTGGCTATTCGGGGTCTTTTCTGGTTCCATACAAATTTTAGGATTATGTGTTCCAGCTCTGTGAAAAATATTGATGGTAGTTTGATAGGGATTGCATTGAATGTGTAGACTGCTCTCAGTAGTATAGACATTTTTACAATATTTTTTCTTCCAATCCATGAGCATGGAACGTTTTTCATTTCTTTGGGTCTTCCTCAATTTCTTTCATAAGTGTTCTGTAATTTATTTTTATTTATTTTTATTTTTTAAGATTTTTGTTTTATTTATTTGAGAGAGAGAGTGAGAGAGAAAGCACAAGAGGGGGTAGGGTCAGAGGGAGAAGCAGACTCCCTGCCGAGCAGGGAGCCTGATGCGGGACTTGATCCCAGGACTCTGGGATCATGACCTGAGCCGAAGGCAGTCGCCCAACCAACTGAGCCACCCAGGCACCCATTGTTCTGTAGTTTTTAGAGTACAGATCTTTTACCTCTTTGGTTAGGTTTATTCCTAAGTATCTTATGGTTTTTGGTGCAATTGTAAATAGGATCAACTCCTCAATTTCTCTTTCTTCTGTCTCATTGTTAATGTATAGAAATGCATCTGATTTCTGTGTGTTGATTTTACATCCTGCCATGTTGTTGAATTCCTGCATGAGTTCTAGCAATTTTGGGGTGGAGTCTTTTGGGTTTTCCACATAAAGTATCATGTCATCTGCAAAGAGTGAGAGTTTGACTTCTTTTTTGCCAATTTGAATGCCTTTTATCTCTTTTTGTTTTCTGATTGCTGAGGCTAGGACTTCTAGTACTATGCTGAACAACAGTGGTGACAGTGGGCATCTTTGTTGTGTTCCTGACCTTAGGGGAAAAGCTCTCAGCTTTTTCCCCATTGAGAATGATATTCACTCTGGGCTTTTGTAGATGACTTCTATGATATTGAGGTATGTTTCCCCTATCCCTACACTGTGGAGAGTTTGTGTGTGTATGTGTATGTTAAAAGGAACTTTATTGGGTGTCGGGTTTTGTGTGTGTGTGTGTGTATGAGTGAGAGTTTTAGTCAAGAAAGGATGCTGTATTTTGTCAAATGCTTTTTCTGCATCAATTGAGAGGATCATATGGTTCTTGTCCTTTCCTTTATTAATGTGATGTATCACATTGATTTGTGAATGTTGAACCACCCCTGCAGCTCAGGAATAAATCCCACTTGGTCATGGTGAATAATCCTTTTAATGTACTGTTGGATCCTATTGGCTAGCATCTTGGTGAGAATTTTCGCATCCATGTTCATCAGGGATATTGGTCTGTAACTCTCCTTTTTGATGGGATCTTTGTCTGGTTTTGGGATCAAGGTAATGCTGGACTCATAGAATGAGTGTGGAAGTTTTCCTTCCATTTCTATTTTTTGAAACAGCTTCTGAAGAATAGATATTAGTTCTTCTTTAAATGTTTGGTAGAGTTCCCCTGGGAAGCCATCTGGCCCCGGACTCTTGTGTGTAGGGAGACTGTTGATTACTGCTTCAATATCCTTGCTGGTTATGGGTCTGTTCAGGTTTTCTATTTCTTCCTGTTTCAGTTTTGGTAGTTTATAAGTTTACAGGAATGCATCTATTTCTTCCAGATTGTCTAATTTGTCTAATTTGTCTAATACAGTTGCTCATAATATGTTCTTAAAATTGTTTCTATTTCCTTGCTGTTGGTCATGATCTCTTCTCTTTCATTCATGATTTTGTTAATTTGGGTCCTTTCTCTTTTCTTTTGGATAACTCTGGCTAGGGGTTTATTGATCTTATTACTGCTTTCAAAGAACCAGCTTCTAGTTTTATTGATCTGTTCTACTATTCTTATCAAACTCAACACCCAAAAAACAAATAATCCAGTCAAGAAATGGGCAGAAGACATGAACAAACATTTCTCCAAAGAAGACATACAAATGGCCATTAGACACATGAAAAAATGCTCCACATCACTTGGCATCAGGGAAATACAAATCAAAACCACAATGAGGTACCACCTCACAGCAGTCAGAATGGCTAAAATTAACAAGACAGGAAACAACATATGTTGGCGAGAATGCAGAGAAAGGGGAACCCTCTTACTGTGTTAGTGGGAATACAAAGTGGTACAGCCACTCAGGAAAACAGTATGGAGGTTCCTCAAAAAGTTGAAAATAGAGCTACCCTACGACCCAGCAATTGCACTACTAGGTATTTACTCCAAAGATACAAATGTAGTGATCCGAAGGAGCCCCTGCACGCCAATGTTCATAGGAGCAATGTCCACAATAGCCAAACTGTGGAAAGAGCTGAGCTGTCCATCGACAGATGAATGGATAAAGAAGATGTGGTATATATATATATATAATGGAATATTACTCAACCATCAGAAGGGATGAAAACGTACCATTTACATCGACATGGATGAAACTGGAGGGTATTATGCTGAGTGAAATAAGTCAATCAGAGAAAGACAATTATCATATGGTTTCACTCATATGTGGAATTTAAGAAACAGCACAGAGAATCATAGAAGAAGAGAGGGAAAACTGAATGGGAAGTCATCAGAGAGGGAGAAAAACCATGAAAAGCTCTTAACTATAGGAAACAAACTGAGGGTTTCTGGAGGGGGGGATGGGGGGGGGGAATGGGGCAATTGGGTGATGGGCATTAAGGAGGGCATGTGATGTGATGAGCACTGGGTGTTATATGCAACTGATAAATTATTGAACACTACATCTGAAACTAATGGTGTACTATATGTTGGCTAATTGAATTTAAAATAAAAAAAAAGATTTACTGTTTTAAAAACTCTCTGAGCATCAAAGTCGAATTGCTTTATGTCCTGTATCATATAGGTCACAGTAATTTGTGTTCATTTAGGCATAATTCCAATGCTGGTTGAGGTGTAAAACCACATAGATATCTATATATCTATATATCTATATATTTTGTGCCTTTAATATAAGCAGTAGCAAACACATTCATTGAAAACCATAGCAGAATATTCTAGCTAAATGTGGAGGAGTAAAGTTAAGATCATAAAATCTCTTAGTTCAAGCACCTAATAAAACTAATATCAATTAGAAACACAAGCAAAAGAAATTAATTGGCAGTAACTTAATCATACACCCCTACACCATACACTTCAAAAGTGTTAGCCTGTGAAAAGCATCAATGCGGGTCACAATGGTTTGTCTTCAGATCCTTCTCCCTTTGCCTGCCTCTTGTCTCCCCTGACATGTACATTTTGAGCTTGAAGTTGTTATCAGAACAGCACAATCCCTTCTGGGAGAGATTGTCACAGACTTCCTTTACATCACCGGTCAGATGTGGCTGCATGAAGACTGGGGACGGGTGGGGGACGCAGTCCTGTGCTTGGCTTTGACATATCCTGAGCCTCTGTCTGGGACCAGGTGCATCATCTTCAGAATCAAATTGAGATTCTTTTACCAAAGTGGTGGGGGTGTGTATCAGGTATGCGACTCTATCTATCACACCTACTTTCTCCTAAGTAAAGGAGAAGACTAAGGTGGTGCGTTTATCCCTCCCCTCTTCCTGCTAGAGAAAGTCAGAATGGCTGTTGCAGGGAGATGGAGAATGTTGGAGAAATAAACAACTAAGATTCAATTATAGAAACACAGAGCTTATGGTTCCACATGGAATTGGAAAAATACGCTAAACAATATATATCTCTGTGGCGAGCTGAAAATTGAACCACCACTTGCCAAAGATATCCACATCCTAATCCTTGGACACAGATATGTCAAAAAAAAGAAGATCTTGGTAGATGTGATTAAGTTAAGAATGTTGAGATGGTATTGTATTATTCAGGTGGGCTCTAATGCCCTAAGTCCTAAATCTTCCTAAGAGTGAGGCAGAGGGAGAAAACACTCACACACACAGAAGTGAAGAAGGTATTGTGACAACTGAGGCAGAGATGTGAGCATAAGCCAAGGAATGCTGAGAGCCACCAGAAGCTGAGAGAGGCACGGTGAACTTTGCCTCCACATTCATGAAAGCACTCTAAAATGAATCAACAGGATTTGCCCAGACACATGTAAGATATAATATGTTGTATCAGTAATGAAGAATAAAATCATTAATTCATCTTTTTATAAATTATTTCCCATTTTCTATCTTAGGAAATTTACTTTCATTGTACCGAGAACATGCTTCTATATTATGACATTACGCTGATAATAAGAAAAAAAGTTAAAAAAAAAGAAAACTTTTGAAAAGACAAATGTTTTCTTAGTTAAGCAGATAAGCCTTAGGCTAATAGGATGCTTAACACAGATGAATAATATCTTGTTGCCATTTGTGCAACATGGCACTTCAAAGTCACTTATTAAATGTTCATAGCCCCTTAATATATACTTTATGTCTGTAGGTTTACCCTCACTTCATGAATGAAAAAAATTGATACAGGGCGCCTGGGTGGCTCAGTCAGTTAAGCATGTGCCTTCGGCTCAGGTCATGATCCCAGGGTCCTGGGATCAAGCCCCGCATCGGGCTCCCTGCTCAACAGGGAGTCCGCTTCTCCCTCTGCCTGCCACACGCCCGGCTTGTGCTCACTCTCCCTCTCTGACAAATAAATAAATAAAATTTTAAAAAAGAAAAAAATGATGTAATATGAAGTTGAGAGACTTAAAATCCTTGACATGGTTTAATGATCCATATCTTTTCATGAGATAAAACAAATATCCTTGGAGTAAAATAATTTCTTTACTGTATTATCACAAAACAGTCTTATGTGTCCCAGGTTGTAGGATTGATATTGGCTTTAGGTACATATGTAGTAGAGTTCCTTATTCCCAGGATGTAGGGAAATTCCTTAATCTCTTACCCATCTCCAAATCCCTTCACTAAAACCTGAGATTTCTCTCTTAGAGCTACATTATTTTAGTTGAAGTCTTTGTTCGTGTGTTAAAGTCAATGATCTATAGCAGAAGGTTACATAGTGACTGTTACCAGTAAATTAAACTTACCAAATTATAGTTTCTGTATAAATAAATGTGCATAAATTCAAAGATCCTGAATGGAGAGAGTATTTGTGGGAGAAGGAATAAGAGAAGGAGCAGATAACTGTCAGTCACCATGAAGGAAAAAGCCCCACAGATTGTGAGGAATGGTAATGCTACAAACAAACTTCAGCTCTTCTAAAACTCTAACAGAAGCCTGAATTTTAACTATGAGCGGGTCTGTCCTGAGCTGATACACATTCCTGAGTATCATATAAAGATGCCAACTCTAGGTGAATTTCATTCAATAGCCAAACTGTGTAATATGACTCTGAAAACTATGTAACAAACAAAACAAAAATTAGTTTTATAGTTTCTATTCTTTTCCATAAGAAAGAAATCCGTATTTCCTGGACTTTTCTTTGCTTCCTCAACACATTATCCTTCCGACACATGTATCTGTAAGAAGCTTAGACTCAGTAATTTGTATGTATTTGGAAATTAGGAAATGGGTGAGAATACTAGAGGACATAGGACAATATGCTTTTTTTTTTTTTTTAAAGATTTTATTTACTTTATTTATTTATTTATTTATTTATTTATTTTTTGCGAGAGAGAGAATGAGAGTGAGCACGAGAGGGAGGAGGGTCAGAGGGAGAAGCAGACTCCCCACTGAGCAGGGAGCCCGATGTGGGACTCGATCCCGGGACTCCAGGATCATGACCTGAGCCGAAGGCAGTTGCTTAACCAACTGAGCCACCCAGGCGCCCGAGGACATAGGACAATATGCTTTTTAAAAATGTTTAGACACTCAGAGGGATGCCGGAATAATTGATCATATTTATTCAAGTATATGGATATGATGTATTAAAATACAGTAGGTCCCCCCTTATCTGCAGGGACACCCCCAGTGGATGCCTGACACTGCAGACAGAACTGAACCCTATATATACTATGTTTTTTCCTGTACATATCTATGAAAAAGTGTAACTTATGAATTAGGCACAGTAAGAGATTAACAACAATAACTGACAATAAAATAGAACAATTACAATATGCTGTACTGAAAGTTATGTGAATGTGGTCTCTCTGTCTAAAAACCTGAATATCTTACTGTACTGCACTCACCCTCCTTCTGTGGTGATGTAGGATGGTAACATGCCTACGTGATAAGAGGAGGGAGCTGAGGGTCACAGGCACCGTGATGTAGCACTAGGCTGCCGCTGACAACATGTGAGAAGGATCATCTCCTTCTGGACCACGGTTGACCTCGGGTAACGGAAACTGCAGATAAAGGGGGGCTACTATGTTTTTCTTTTAATTAATTAATTAATTTATTTCTAAAGATTATTTATTTATTTATTTGACAGAGCACAAGTAGGCAGAGCGGCAGGCAGAGGGAGAGGGAGAAGCAGGCTCCCCGCTGAGCAGGGAGCCCGACATGGGGCTCAATCCCAGGACCCCGGGATCATGACCTGAGCCGGAGGCAGGCGCTTAACCGACTGAGCCACCCAGGCGCCCCAAGGACCACTATGTTTTTAAACTAGTGTATTTTGAAACAAGCAAACATACGGTCTGCCTTGACTATATATTGTTGCTTTAGCAGACTCTGCCTTTAAATATATTTGACGTCTTTAGTCCCATGCACTCCCAGTTTATGTCAAAGAATAAATAGCTATAAAAGGGATTTTATATTTATATTTATGGATAAATTTATGGAATCCTATTTAGATATAAAGATAGATGACAGTATTCCTAAGTTGATATTCAAAATGAGCCCATACTTTCTATGTGGTTCTATAGGTTCTATTACATTGCCAATTATCTGCAAACCAGTGAAGCAGTTTGGATGTTTTTAATTATTATTCCTTGGGAATCTGTACTTTAAACTGTTCAGAGAAATGATTGCCTGACTGAAAGTCAGAAGACTTCAAGCGTAAAATTGCTGAAGTGACCAAAAGTCAATGGAATATTCTAAACGGGTTTGTGTGCTGGTCCAACCACAAAGAGGACTGTGGAGGGCACTCAGCTCTTAGTAGCGGGGGGAGGCAGATGTGGAGCAAGGACAGGACAGAACTCCCTGGGGGAACTGAGTGCAGGGTAAAGGTTATGCTCTGGATCAAAATGTTTATGAAGTCAATGAGGAACCTTACTAATCCTAGTGGGAAGGAATCTAAGGATGGAAAATTAGAGACGAGAGTGAAGAATTCAGGTTAAAGAGATCATTGGTGATTTTGGCAGACTGCAAGCACTTGGGTTGGAGAGAAAAACCAGAGATAGTAGACACAGAACTGTGATGTTTTTTCTTCCATGCTTGCTGAGATATAACTGACATAAGATACAACAGTGTGTAAGGGTAAGGTGTGCAACATATGATTTGATACACTTGCATATTGCAATACGATTACCACTGTAGTGTTACTTCTATGTTGTGATACAATTATCTCTATCACGTAATTATCATTTCTTTGGAGGAGATGAGAATACTTAAGATCTATTCTCAGCAATTTTCAAGTATACAATACAGTACTGTGAACTCTGATCACAATGCTGGGCATTGGATCCCCAAAACGTACTTATCTTCTTACTAGAAGTTTGTACCTTTTTACTAACATCTCCCTAATTCCCCCCCTGCCCCCAAATTCTGGTAGCCACCTTTCTACTCTGTTTCTACGAGTTTGGCTATTTTAGATTCCACATATAATTTGTTCTTATCTAGAAGGCACAGTCCTCTAATAGACTGTACCAGAACTTCTCAGTGCAGGAGGAAAAGGAATAAAAGACTCTATGTGCATTGATAAATAATATTGAATAAAATTTCATGTGAGAACAAGCTGAGTAAAGTCGATATGGGGAATATATTTGACAAGCTCAGAAATTCAGGCACTAAATGAGATGAGTAATAGAGAGAATGAAATGAGTAATAGAGAAAATGTATACATGAAATAATTATGTTGAGCAAAGCAACATTGATGATATTGGCCTCTTAGTGTCTTCTGAGCAAAATTTGCCGCTATGTTTTTCAGTGAGTGTGAAATGCACTAGAAGGATCTATATAAAGTCCCTCACGTTGCAGTGGATTTATTGTTATTAATGGTCCAAACAGGAATAGAGTTCATTTGAACTCCCATTTGCTACTGAGTGAGACAGCCAATCTATTTTAAACTATATTATGATTGAGTGGTCACAGCTGGGAGAACGGATTAGGCACTACTTCAACGTGGGAAATAAAAAACTCATTACCTTAATTTTCTGTTAACAGGCCTTTTGAGCCCTTTTAACCAGCACTAGGTTGTGATGGTGGTGACCAAAGGTAATGGTGGACTGGGTGAGAATTCTGACCTTTCTCAAGCGTCTAACAAGGTTATTCTGCCTAGAACTCCATCCAAAAGCTTTTTGGAGCTTGCAAGGGCAGAGACCATTTGTAATATCCAAGACTTAAAATGGAAGCATCTCCTTGGCCTTCCTGAAGACTCTGACTTTTCTTCCAGTGATCTTTGCTCCTTGAGTCTTTTGACTGTTTTAGTTATTTGCCGTGTTTTCTTTCGTGAGGATCGTGCTGTGGCTCATTCAGCCTTTGAGCCCAAGTCATTTATTTCGATGCCTCATCATGTCATAACAAAAACTACAGCAAATACTTTTTTTTTTTTACTTTTTAAACCCCAAGTTTATTCTGCATTTAACATGCAAATGATGTAAACATATTCGAGACTGAAAAGCCCAATTCTGTCTTTTTCTTTCTTCTCTTTCTTCTGCCTCATAGGAAATGGAGAAATATTTCATGGAACAAGACTGAAGCTTAAAATATGTGCCCTTTTTGATTAAACATTCTTCCTGGTTTGACTGGAATCTATGCTACTGATCTTCAAAATAATTGAGTAAACTGAGAGATTAAGATGTGTTCTTAGTGTCATCTACACATTCTGTATCTGGGCCTACACTGTAAATGTGGTTTATAGGACTCCCTGGGAGTGGTTCAAAGAGAGTGATTTTTCTTAAAAGATCACTCAGGTAAAGGAGATCAAGAAAGCTTGAGTAAAATCTTAAAGGATTTTCTTTAGAAGATGGACATTAGTGTTTACCTAAGGAAAATCAGAAAGATATATCCCAATATAAGCAAATTCACTGTCCTGCTGTTTGGGTTAAGCTGAAGGTCAACTGCATAAGCTTTGTGTATACAAAATATGTATTTCTTTTATGCAAGGCCAAATAGCATTTATGATCCTTGACCTAGATCATCAGCAGAAGAGAAAGCCTTTACTGCAAATTAAAAAAATAAAAATAGCATTTTGTTTAGCCCCTGGCTTATCAATTGTAAAACTGTTGGGTTGGTGGAGTTGAGCAGAGCATGAGCACGTGCCCAGATTCAAGTTGATACATAAAAATGTAGACCCCAAAGTCTAAAAATGGCCCTTAGGTCTTATTAACTTCAATGACCCTAGGTAGGAGTGGTAGTTTCAGTGTTTGAAGACTATCAAAGAGACGATCAATACTGTCCCCTTGATCTGGAGCCTTCACAGGATTTTAGAATGGTCTTGTCAGACTCATCACATTCAGGTTCTTCAGTGCTGGTCCTCAAGGATCTCCATTAACTGTTCCCACTTGTTACCTGCACACTTTCTCTCTCTCTCTCTAGACTGTCAGGCAGGCGGCAATAATGTCACTCCCTGGTACTCTGCTCATTTCTGCCTTTGTAATCTTTAATAATATCCTCCATGTCTTGAATGAATTTTCCCTTTTCTGTTCCACTAAAGAAGTCATAGTGATACTTTACTCACCTAAAAATTGGAGTTAGCACAGCCAGCAAAACTAACAAAATGGGCCATAAATAGGTGGCGCCTGGGTGGCTCAGTCGTTAAGCGTCTGCCTTCGGCTCAGGTCATGATCCCGGAGTCCTGGGATCGAGCCCCGCATCGGGCTCCCTGCTCTGCGGGAAGCCTGCTTCTCCCTCTCCCACTCCCCCTGCTTGTGTTCTCTCTCTCGCTGTGTATCTCTCTCTGTCAAATAAATAAACAAAATCTTTAAAAAAAAAAAAAAAAAAATGGGCCATAAATAAAGCAGAGTCCTGGCAGAACTTACATTCATTTAAGGTTGAGCTCATGACACCATGGAATTCCTCTGAACCAAAAACTGCTTTTTTTCTGTATATAACCTATATTATTGTGTTAGAAATGTTTCTTTAGTACTTCATTGACATATATTCAAAGGTTATTTAACAAAATGTGTTTTAAAACTCATTCAACTATAAAAAATGGGATCATTACCAGTGATAGCATCTATTAAAATTTCATCTCCACGACTGAAAGGAGATCATTAAACTTCCACAATGATCTACGATTTTCAAATATACCTGCATTTTTTTTTCAAACTGTACTCTTAAAGTCCCTCAGCAAAGAAAATAAGAGCGACACTTAGTTTTTCACATTATTATTATCATTGTGCTCTTAACGTCTTTATATTATAAAATGTATGCAATTTTAGAGTATAAGAAACCATAGAAAATAAAAATCTCCTGTATTATTATAATACACAAGAAAAAATTGTTAAAATTGTGGTGTGTACCTCTCATAAAAATAGACAGAAATTAAGTTAAATATATGTTTCTATGGAATTATTTATATTTTATGATATTTTATAATATGTCAATATGTACAGTTTCTCCAGCTTAATAATTGACAACTGCCCTTACATAATGATACACACACATTTGTAATTTAAATGACTTCCTAGTATTTCATTGTATGACTATATCACAATTAATTTAATGTATCCCCCATTTGGGGCTATTTAGTTTTGTTCTATTTTAAATAAGTTGCAAGGGGCATGTTTATAGCTTTATTCTTGTGATACTTATTTCTGTATGATATATTTCTACATGTGGAGTTGCTTGATAAATAAGTTTATGTTTTAGTAGTTTTTTGCTATATTTTTGAGAAAGTATTTCCCAGAAAATGCTCTAATATACACTCCCAATAGAAGTTATCAGCATTCATTTCTCACACATTAATACTCCTCTGCCTATTAGGATGGTTTATGATCAGATTATATATTGTCATTGCAGCATATAATCGACACAAAAATTGAGATATTTTAAAGTCCTTTTCGGTACTCAATCTCTGAGTCAGTGTGTATTTCATACATCTACCATATCTCAATTCAGGCACTGAATTTTAATTGGGAATACTTGATTCATGTCTAGATTCAATTAGATTTACAATTAAAATATATTCACATACCCAAATTGTTCAAAACATATTGAGGAGTTTCCCAATAGGGGCGCCCGGGTGGCTCAGTCGTTAAGCGTCTGCCTTCGGCTCAGGTCATGATCTCAGGGTCCTGGGATCGAGCCCCACATCAGGCTCCCTGCTCGGCGGGAAGCCTGCTTCTCCTTCTCCTGCTCCCCCTGCTTGTGTTCCCTCTCTCGCTGTGTCTCTCTCTGTCAAATGAATAAATAAAATCTTAAAAAAAAAAAAAAAGAAGTTTCCCAATAACTGAACTGAAAATCAATTAAAAATTTTTAATTTAAATGAAATCTAATCAAAGCGCAGTCACACTAGCCATTTTCAAGTGCTCAAGAGCGACATTCTGTCAGTGACTACAGTGTTACATGGCACAGGCCTAAGGTCCTTAGCACGGTCAGCGTGACCCCACATGGTCCAGCCTCCCACAAATCCTGTGCCCTCGTGTCTATCATTCCCATCCTCCAGCTTTCCCACTCTTCATGGAACACAGCACGCATCTCAGGACCTTCCTAGTAGCTATTCTTTCTGCCAAAATGCTCTTTCCTCAAATATCTTAATGGGTTGCTATTACTACTTTACGTCTTTGCTGATACTTGCCCTTATCAGTGAGAGCTTCCACGACCATTGCTACTCCCTTCCCACTTCTCTAGATCCTTATCTGGGTTATTTTTCTCCTAATCCTAATTTTCTGTGGTTATTGCCAGTCTCCCCACAGTGCAATATAAGCACTGTGAATGCAGGGCATATGCCCACTGCGTCCTCAGTACCTGGCACGTAGCAGATGTTCAAATAAGTCCTAATTACTAACAGGTCTTGCGTGCAGGGCTCTGTGCGTGTGCATCAGTGCACCACTACTACTTTTTTCTCCCTGTCTTCCTTTTCTTTTTCCTTTACTTTTCATTATGATCATCCATTTTAAGAGGCACTTTCCCCTACCATATCTCTTACCATGTACCCTCTTAGCTCTCCTACAAAACCTTAAGTTTTATTGATAGGTCAGTGGGTGAGAAATACCTTCACCTCAAATATGGGCTATACCAGCCTCAGACATTCACATAAATATGCTTAGTAATTAAAAGCTCTCGGTGACGGGTTGTTCAGAACAAGGATTACAAAACAATATGGCCCACAGGTTACGTGCCATCATATAAATGAGGACACGTGATTCAAGACAATTAATTATCCCTCATTTCTTCCGTTAGACACAACTCAGTTATTCCCAAAATAGAGCTTATCTATGATTCTGGAATAGATAGTAATTACAACCTCATGCATATATGTATTTTAGCACTGTTTGCATAATGAAATACTTGGCTCTGAAGAGATCATATAAACTTAGAAAATTATATCAACAGTATTAAAATAAGGATAAAATCATCAATGGCTCTATCAGTCATTTGTCAATCAAAAACTTAGATCATATTTATAAATATTTAGTATAAACACTGGTAATTTAATATAATGCAAATTTTTAATTATAATAAAGCCATAATTACAAAAGAGCTATCATCATTCTCAAGAGCTCTTTTCTGTTTTACTGTATCTATTACAATCCTCTTTCTGATGTGTTTCCATGGATAATGAAGAAATTCATAGTTTTATTTTTTAATTTTTATTATTATATTTTTTAAGATTTTATTTATTTATTTGACAGAGATAGAGAGCACAAGCGGGGGGGGGGGTGGTGGCAGGACAGAGGGAGAAGGAGAAGCAGGCTCCCTGCTGAGCAGAGAGCCCCATGTGGAGCTCGATCCCAGGACCCTGGGATCATGACCTGAGCTGAAGGCAGATGCTTAACTGACTGAGCCACCCAGGTGCCCCAATAAACTAGTTTTAATGAATGAAACACATTTAAAAAATATTTGTCATCCTAAGAGAAGTTTATATATATCAGTACTTTTTGTGATATTGCATAATTACTGTCCTAGGAGATAATCTTCTCATTTGTCCATTTTCTTAATAGAATCTGCAGTGAGTGCACCAAGTTCTCACTAGGGTAATGTCTTCCTATGGCTACCACTGCCTTTGTTATTTCAGGATGAGTTTCTCTAATGCTTTGTAATTAAATCTCTATTTGAAGACTCTCAAGGGAGTCAGGTCGTAAAGCTGCTCATTTGTAGTGAAATGGAGCATACGGAATGTGTAATGTTGGTCTTGGTGTCCCTGGAAGCTCAATATTTGCTACGGGTTTGAATTCAAGATCCAGCTAAATTCCATTTTAACATAGCTCACGAATAACCAGATTAAACAGAAAATTAAAATTGCATAGGGATTGGTACCTTGTATTACGTTTCTTAGCATTGCCCAGTTGGTTTCCAATGTGTCCTTCCTACACGTCTCTGCCTGCTAAGCTTCTACTATAGTAACCCTTCAAGACCCAGGGCAATTTCCATTTTTTTTCTGGGAAACTTTCTCCAATTTTCACAGGCAGTTAAGCTTCTTACTCTGAGATATCACTGCCCTTTGCTCATAGCTCTATGTCCAGCATTTTAGACACTTCTCATAACCTACTTATCAGTCTCTACCAGCTACAATCCTCCTCCTCCATCTCCTAGGAATCCTTCGACAGTGGATTCACTCCCTTCTTTGTCACCCAATCAGTCACCAAGTCCTGGCATTCTATCTTTGATACATGTGGTAAATAGAATAATGTTCCCCTAAGAATGCCCATGTCCTAACCTTCCTATTTGACTGTATTATACACTGTGTAACCCTTTGTGCTTCTTGTTCTTCATGTGTAAACTGGGGGTTATAGAAGCAGTAACTACTTACAAGGATTGTTGGGAGGACAGAATGAATGACATATGTATATCAGTGCCTGGTAGGAAGTAAGCTCTCAAAAATGCAATGACTAAGTAGTTCTTCACCTGCATTTCCTCATTTGAGACTTCCAAAACTCTATGAGGTAAGTATTAACATTATTCCCAATTGCGAATAAGGCGACTGAGGTTGAGAGAAGATAAGTAACTGTGTGAAATGAGGGTCAGAGCTTAGAATCACAGCAATCCGGCCCCAGGATGTGTTGCTGTACATTATTTATTTGAATGACATGTTACTCTTAATCAATTCAGAAATGTTTTTTTTTAAAATTTGAGGTTAATTTTCCATATCAGACTGCTAAATCTTTATATATCTAACAAACTGAGATCTCTTAAATAACTGATGAGATTTGGAGGAACGGGAAGGAGAGATGTAAAGCTCCCAGCATAATAATGACTGAGGTGTTCACATTTTTTTGTATTATGTTAATCACCATACATTACATCATTAGTTTTTGATGTAGTGTTCCATGATTCATTGTTTGCGTATAACACCCAGTGCTCCATGCAGTACGTGCCCTCCTTAATACCCATCACCGGGCTAACCCATCCCCCCACCCCCCCTCCCCTCTAGAACCCTCAGTTTGTTTCTCAGAGTCCATAGTCTCTCATGGTTTGTCTCCCCCTCCGATTTCCCCCTTTCATTTTTCCCTTCCTGCTATCGTCTTCTTCTTTTTTTTTTTTTAAGGAGCGTTAGATTGAGAGCAAAACATTCTCTCAAATGTGGACTCAAAGTGACATATGATAAGGGTGAGTCTGATATTCACTCTTGAGCCTTTCTTGGATTTATAGCATGAAACAATCACTCACATTAAGAAGGCAGTGGTTTATATGGTAAGTACCAAGAACCAAGTAACGTATTTTATTTATTTATTTATTTTAGATTTTATTTATTTATTTGACAGAGAGAGAGAGAGAGAACAAGCAGGGGGAGTGGCAGGCAGAGGGAGAAGCAGGCTTCCTGCTGAGCAGGGAGCCCGATGCAGTGCTCGATCCCAGGACCCCAGGATCACGACCCCAGCCGAAGGCAGATGCCTAACAACTGAGCCACCCAGGCGCCCCTCAGATAAATAAATAAAATCTTAAAAATAAATAAATAAAATCTTTAAAAAAGTCTTTAAAAAAAGGAGTAGTTGGCCTTTAAAGCAAGAAACTGAAATCAAATAAAATTATTCCAAGAAAAAAAAAAAAGATGAGTTGCCTAAGTACCTTGGGTCTATTATTTCTCAGAATTTGAATTTGTTCTTAATGAGCACAATTTACTCTATTTATGAACTTTCATTTGGGCACATTTATGCAAAATGTTCCATACTTATAATTCATGAAGGTGAATGTGAGACTCAGTAGGTCTCTGCCTCTTACTGATCTCTTTCTTCTCTCCCATCTCCCGAGGAAATAACTATTCTGACTTGTGGTGTTCATACTTTTATTACAAAGATTGAAAATATATTTTTTTAAGATTCTAAAATGTAATATATAGGGCCCTACTATAGTCTGAATTGTGTCCCACTGTCCCCCACACTCCCAGTTCATATGTTGAAACTCTAATCCCCAATGAGATGGTATTTAGAGGTGGGGCCTTTAGGAGGTAAGTAAGCTTAGATGAGTTCAAGAGGGTGGGGCCCTCACCATGGGGTTAGTGCCCTTATAAAAAAAGACCCCAGAGAGCTCACTTCTGCTCTTTCTTTCTCCACCACGTGAGGACATGGTGAGAAGACGCTGTCTCCAAGTCAGGAAGAGGGTTCTCACCAAGAACAGAACCTGCTGGCACCTCCATCTTGGGGGGTCCAGCCTCCAGAACTGTGTGAAATAACTGTCTGTTGTTGAAGCCACTCAGTCTGTGGTGTTTTGTCATGACAGCCTTAGCAGACTGAGACAGGCACCAGATTGCAGTCTTCCGCAAGTTGCCTGAAAGATTGCTTGACTGAGAGATTAACCCATGATTATATTCTCTACTCTTGTTCATTCATTTTTCACTCTGATACAATACTCCATTAGATTCATTCATCTGTTTATTCATCTGTTTTCTCTTTGATGGTCATTTACATTGTTCCTATTATTTTCATATAAAACTCAATGCTGTTTTGAACAATCTTGTGCATCTTTTTGTGGACAAATGACAATTTCATCAGTGCATAGTTGGTGGTGGAATTTCTATAGTTGTAGGGTACATGTGTGCTCAACTCTACTAGGTCTTTGCCAAATTGTACCACAAAGTTAAAAGTTCTTCACGTCTATGTCAACACTTAGGACTGTCAAGTTTTAAAAATTGCCAATCTATTAATGTGAGACAATATTTTTTTACTTTGATTTGCATTTAATTTTCACTAACGTAGCTGCTAAATATTTCATGTGTTTTTTAGTTAAATCATTTAGGTTTTCACGTCTTTGAATTTCCCGTTGGCTTCTTTGTCTAACTTTCTGTTCAATTATTTGTCACTGTCTTAATGATTGATATCTTGGGAGGGGACTGCATTCTCTACTTTAAAAATATCTCCAATCAATTTTAACTCATTAAATCTCCACCAGAAGAATTTTTGCTACTCTATCAGTGGTATTTAGCCTCCTACATAACAATCTATGTCTCCAAGACAGTTTTTTTTTTCTTTTTAAAAAGCTTAAAATGTTTCTCACATATTAGCGGAAAACTTATTTACGAGGAAGAGAAAAATTGTTATTTTACAATACAAGTGAAAAACACCAAAGAGAATTTGGCACCATAATTTTGATAAACTCCAGAGTTTCAGTACTCAAAGATTTTAGAAAACATACTGACTCCAGTCACTCCTGAAGTGATATCTAACAACACTGAGACTACTTCCATTTCTCCTATGTTCACACATAGACACTACTAGAGCTCATTAAACATGAACCTTCCCTTTCATATATAGATTAATATGATATATGAAACTATTTTTTTGAAACAAGGTTACTAGTACCAATGTAGAGTAGAACACAAATGTTACCAGAACGAACAATTCCTTTTTTACTTAGGATGGCTTCAAATGTTTGACAATATTTTAAAGACTCTTATACATAGGCTAACACATAGCCTATTTTTCTTTCGTGAGAGTCTGGAAGGAATAATGCTAATAAAATTAGGGGAACCTCCCTCCCCACTTTTTATTTCTCCCTTGTGGCTGGTTGTAATGCAGGTTTCCCTTCAGGCTCTGTGGAATTGCTGACATAAAAATACAGGGAGGCTCTAGCAGCAGGAGCAGGTCAATGAGGCAACCCCCGCTCTCCCTGCCTTGTATGGGTGGCCACAGTCTAGTGCTCATTCTCCACTGACTTCTCCTCCACAAGGGCCCTGGAGTGTTTCTAAGCCACATTTATTATTCATCAAATACGAGGGTTCACAGTCCCTGACTGGAATGAAATCAATCTACATGTATCTTCCTTTTACATTTTACAAAGAGGTTTGATTTTATCCTTTAAAAAAATGCAGGTTTTGTAATGATAATAATTTACATGATTCAAAATTCAAAAGGTACAAAAGAGAGCACAAGAAAAATTCTCCCTCTCACTTCTATGTCATCCCTCTTCTTCAGGCAACCTGTATTAATGGTTTTTCATGTAATCCTAGCACTATTTTTAATGTTTTGTCATATATATATAATCTTTTCATTTTTAAAGCAATATTAGCATTATAGTCACATGGATATGTTTTGCGGTAGGCAGGATAATGACCCACAAAGATGTCCATCCCTAATCCTTGGAACCTGTGCCTTAATGAACTTACATGTAAAAAGGGACGTTACAGATGTGATTACAGGTCTGTACCTTGAGGTGGGGAGATTGTTTGGATTATCCAGATGGGTCCAGTCTGATCACTTGAACACTTAAAAGCAGAGAACCTTTCCCAGTTGTGGTCAGAGAGTGGAGTGCCCACAGAGGAAGATTCAGAGTGGTGTGATCTTGCTGCCTTTCAAGATGAAGGAAGGGACCCATGAGCCAAGGAATGTAGGTGACCTCTAGAAGTTGGCAAAAGCAAGGAAACAGATTCTCTCTGGGGCCTCCAGGAAGGAATACAACCCTGACAATACCCCGAGTTACCCAGGCAAGACCCATGCCCACCATCTGATCTACAGAACTGTAAGATAATAAATTTGTTTTGTTTTAAACCTCTAGGTTTGTATTCATTTGTTACAGCAGCAGCAATAGAAAGCTACCATAACACATTTACCTTTTTTTCTCATTTTTAAAAACTAAAGTCATTCCATATCAGTACATAAAGAGCTTACTCAGCTTTAATTTTTTTTTTTCACAGCTGCGTAATACCCCATCATATCACTGAACCATCATCACATGAATGGGAGGCTAGTGAAGTCTTTTATCCTGCTATTCCAAATAGGACTGCAGTGGCATAATCTTGTATAAGTGCCTGTTCTTACACGTATCAGTTAATATAGAAAGCAAATCTTACAGAATGGAATTAACCAATGGTAATGTGCATTTTCCACTTTGATTATTATTTCCAAATTAGAGTTCCTAGAGGTTGTTTCTATCTATTTATTTGTTTATTTATTTATTTTTAAGATTTTATTTATTTGAGAGATAGAGAGTACACGTGTGTATGGGGGGACAGCAGAGGGAGAAGCAGACTCCCCTCTGAGCAGGGAGCCCATCAGGGCACTCGATCTCAGGACCGGGGGATCACGACCTGAGCCGAAGTCAGATGCCCAACTGACTGAGCCACCCAGGCACCCGAGGTTGTTTCAATTTATATACTATATCTGGAAGTCCTGTTTCAACATACCTTTGCTAATTCAGTATGTTACTTGAATATCTTGATCTACTTGATAGCAGATAAATAGAAACATAGTTTAAATTCATGTATCTCAGGGCACCTGGGTGGCATTGTTGGTTGAGTGTCTGACTCTTGGTTTCAGCTCAGGTCATGATCTCAGGGTGGTGAGACAGAGCCCTGAGTTTGGCTCCACGGAGAGTCTGCTTGGAATTCTGTCTTTCTCCCTCTGCCCCTTGCCCCACTTGGGTGCGCTCGCATGCTCTCTCTCTTTCTCAAATAAATAAACCTTTAAAAAAATTCACATATCTCTTAGAGTGAGGTAAGGTGAGAATCTTTTCATATGTTTAAAAGTTATTTGTATTTCCCATTCTGTGAATCTTTCTCCTTCCTTCTTTCTTTTTGCCTTTTTCTGCTGGGTTGATGGACATTTTCTTATTGATATACCAATGCTTTATATCTCCTAAAGAAACAAATTCTTTTTCTTTTGGCTTTGCTTTTGGAAGTTTGATCAATGAAGATGTTTTTTTTAAATGTATGTCATTAAATTTATCAATGTTATTTTTTGGGATTTGGAGTTTTATTTCATACTTATAAAGAATTTTCACCAATAGAATTTTTTTACACTTCCATGGATTATTTAGTATTTTTATAAATTCAAAATTGGTATCATTGATCCATTTTCTTATGCTGCAAATTATGAAAAAACTTTACTTTTACTTTCTTCCAGAAGGCTACCTAGTTGTTCTAAGACCATTTATTGAATTCTACACATCTGCTTTTAATATGCTTCTTAAAAAACAATTTTTTTTAAATCAAAGTTTTCAGATTTAAAAATGGACGTATTGGGTAGGCCTAAACGATTTTAGCCTCAATTTTTATTACTTGCATTAATACTTATTAAGCTCTTATAAAGGACTAATATATTTTCTGCATTTTTATGAATGGATAGATAATTTAACATATCTTGGAAAGAGATGCAGTAGACGCCAAGTGGGTGGACTGTTGAGCTCACAGCAGTTTATTCAGGGCCCATATTTGTCCTATAGATCTTTCTTTGGGAAACCATTCCTATTCTCCCTATTCTAGTCCTGGTATGATTGTACTGACAATTTTTTTATCACTCTAAACACAGAGGTGAAAATATAATTTATCTTGGCCTAGTCATTGGAAGTAATTCATTGTCCTGGTAAGCTATTCCTGAGCTCACTCCCAGATGGTCTGAGCTATCACAGCAATGAAAGCCAAGTATGTAAACTCCAGGGCCCAAGTTTCTTTTCCCTGTCACTCTTTTCCCGTATATTATTAGAACAAGGGGGGAGGAGGGAGTAATTTTCTTCCACAATTCTGTTCCTTCCCTTCCCTTTCCTTAATTGGACTTGATGATTCATCCGAAAAAGCTTGATCAACCATCATAAGGAGACTTTAGCTCTTAGAGCACAAAACCTTAATCATCCAAGTTTTAAGAGGTAGAAAGATTTTCCTCCCATCTTGGATGGGAGTAGGCATTAGTTTATTACTTCCTGATATATTTCTCATGTCCAGGCAGAATAGCTTTTTTCTAAAGTAACAAAAAACAAAATAGGAGATGAATTATCAGCAATTCAAAAACTGACCACACCCATTTGTTGAAGGCTTTTTTTTCTCTTCCTGAAAACTAGGCCAATTTATCAACTTTGCATCCAAGAGACCTAGGACAAGTACAGAAAAGATACATAGTAAATGTTTGTTTAATAAATGAATAAATGCATAAACAGCCCCTAATTGGAACTGTTTCCTCTGGGAGAAGCTAGCAGAGATGACTCACTGCTTTTTGCTTAAGTAATTTTTCATACCATTCTTTGCTATTAGCAGTACCCCTGAGAGGTTTCAGCTCCATGGCTCTCCCCATTTATGGTTGATGTTTCACTGCCTTTTTAATGTTGTGTCCTCCCTCCACTGCTGAGGGCATCAGTGACCATCCTGGACCATGCTGTCGAAGCCATCCTGGGCTACTTTAATTAGAAGTCATGAATGCAAGAAGAAACATAAGTTTAGCATTTTCTGATTTCCCAATTTTATTCAAGAAAATGACTTTTCTAATCTCTTTTGGGACTCTCCCTTTTCTTTTGGCTTGCTTTTGGAAGCTTGATCAAGGAAGATGTTTTTTTTAAATGTATGTCATTAAATTTATCAATGTTATTGATCTGTTGATCTTCTTCCTGGATAGTGTATATAAACCAGGTCCCAATCCTTTGGCCCTGCCCACTCCTCAGTGGTAAAGGTAATAGTTCCTTAATTTATACCTATTAGGCACAGAACAGTGATAAGTAGAACTCTAGCCAGAGGTCCTGTCACATATCCTACATATGTGTGCATGGCCTGGAGTACTGCCTTCAGCATTATTTGTGAACGGGGACATTGGAGGGATGAGACTTGGATTCCTCCCTTAGAGTGGAGGACTTTAGCTGCCCACACAGCTTGTTCAAAGTCCTGGTACTAACTCTGGCTAGAGCCTGAGCTATGCATTTTGGAAGGCCTCTCATACAATTCTGATGGACATGCCTGGTTAAGTCTTACACTTGAGTGCTGTTCACCACAAATCAAACAGTTGACTTCAAGTGTTAGCTTTGCCACCAAGTTTTCTATCCACAGACAAGTTCCTTAACCATTATGATCCTCATTAATAAGCCAGAGAAAATATTGACCCTTTCCCAAATGTTTATGAAGATTAAGTGATAGAATGCATCTACAGTGCATAGCACATGGGAATTCAATAAATAAAAATATTATTATTATACAACTAAGTAATGTGACTCTCTTCCCAGGGAGAGGATGAAAAATGCATCTATTCATTATGGTAGTGAACAAGAATAAACACCTTTTAGAGAAAGGTAGATCTGACTCTACTTTAAAAATATTTTATTCTGGAAAACCTCATTTGGTCAAAAGATGGTCTTAGAATGAAATCCAATAAAATGCAGGCTAAACCCATGGAAAGAGCTATCACAGAACCCAATGAAATTCAATTTAATTCTTTACCTAAGCTTATAAATAAGTTCTGAAGTTGCCTTTCTCCATTTAAAGTGCTTTCAGCTAAGACAAACACCTCAAATCCTCTTATTTTCCTTTAGTCTCCTTTAAATGAACACCTTAGTTATTTCTGACATCTCTAATCCAACCTGGAGTCCTCCATACATTCTGTAGCTGCTATTTATTTTCTCCAGAGTCTAATAGCTCCTGTCTTTCTAAAAGATGAATTCAGAAGCCTCTCCCAGATTTCTTTCTCTTGCTTCAGGTCAGAGAATTTATTCAAAACCCATGATGTTTCCAAGCAGTAGACCCAAGCCCCTTCATTCATAAAAGGGATATAAGGCTAGGAGAAAAACCTGCCTCACTATTTTCTAACTAAGTGATAAAGCAACAACTATGGAATCCATACTTGGTGATTAACTGGAAAATCTTGGGCTCCAACATGGAGGGCTGCATCTCACATTGTGACAGAGGAAGTGTTATAGGAGCAATAACTTCAGGGAGATTCAGACTTAGAAATCTTGATGTCATAAGCCAAGGAAGCTTATATTCTCCATCTCATTGCTGCAGCTCAGAGCAGCAAGTTGGTCAGGAATGGCGTTCACACACCAGAGCTGCAGCTTAGGAGACAGTCTTCCTTTAACAGATGCCTGCACCAAATCTTTGTTTTCTTTTTGAAGAATCATGACTTTAAAAAAGAAGTGTATACTAGATATTTACTCCAAAGATACAAATGTAGTGATCCGAAGGGGCACAGGCACCCCAATGTTTATAGCAGCAATGTCCACAATAGCCAAACTGTGGAAAGTGCCAAGATGTCCATCAACAGATGAATGGATAAAAAAGAGTGGTATATATACACTATGGAATATTATGCAGCGATCAAAAAAACCCCGAAATCTTGCCATTTGCAACAACATGGATGGAACTAGAGGGTATTATGCTAAGCAAAATAAGTCAATCAGAGAAAGACAAGTATCATATGATCTCACTGATATGAGGAATTTGAGAAACAGGACAGAGGATCATAGGGGAAGGGAGGGAAAAATGAAACAAGATGAAACCAGAGAGGGAGACAAACCGTAAGAGACTCTTAATCTCAGGAAACAACTGAGGATTGTTGGAGTGGAGGGGAGTGGGAGGGATGGGGTGGCCGGATGATGGACGTTGGGGAGGGTATGTGCTATGGTGAGCACTGTGAATTGTGTAAGACTGATGAATCACAGACCTGTACCTCTGAAACAAATAATATATGTTAAAACAACAACAAAAAAAAGATAGTAGGAAGGGAAAAATGAAGGGGAGGAGGTCAGAGGGGGAGACGAACCATGAGAGCCTATGGACTCTAAGAAACAAACAGGGTTTTAGAGGGGAGGGGGGGTGGGGGGATGGGTTAGCCCAATGATGGGTATTAAGGAGGGCACGTATTGAATAGAGCACTGGGTGTTATACGCAAACAATGAATCATGGAACACTGCATCAAAAACTAATGATGTAATGTATGGTGACTAACATAACATAATAAAATAAAATTTAAAAAAAACAAGTGTACTAGTACATCAATTAATTGGTAATAAATGAGAAACAGAGATAGTGTGAAATATACAGTTGGTGAAGATTATAATTTAAATATGCTCTTTGAGCAATGGTAGATAGGAGACTGATACTTCTATGTATAAATAGAAAGTTCTAACTCAATGTGGCCACATTGTTATAGATTACATGGTATATATAACAATATGGTGCACAGTTGAGGGAGAAAAATAATAAGGATATACATTTCCCTTAGTCACTCTTGCTTAAAGATTTCAATAACTCTGTACTAATGAGAAATTCAGCATATGCTATAATAGTTCTAATTTTATTTTGTGTATGTGGGTGTATAGTAATTCTTTATCACATTCCATAGTATAGATAGTCCCAATTAAATTTTCTTGTTGCTTTAAAAAGTTTCATCCCAAAATAACTTCCTTGAGTATTAGTTTGTATTTTAAAAATTGCATTACTATATATTTTAATTTAAAAATAACTCAAATTGTTTCCTTAAACACACAAATTATATGTTGTCTTTAACAGCACCATTTTTTAACCTTTTGATTTTTGTGTTTCTCCTTTTAAAAAAAATAAATCAAAGTAATACATCACTTGAATATTGCTTAAAATGTTAAATTTATTCAGTCTTTTAATAATTATTTGAGTTCCTACTGTGAGTCAGCAATTTTTCTAGGCACTGAGAAATTCAATAATAAACAAAACAAAACCATAAAAAAAACCCTATTCTGATGAAGCCTATATTCTAGTTGTGGTTCAGATGCTGCAGTTATAAGATCTATGGGAAAAATAAAATGAAAGAGGAAGAGGAGGGCTGTAGAGCATAGGAGGACGGGGGGGCGGGGGGGATAGAGTAACAGGTACTATCCAGTAATTTAATTACATCTTTATTTGAAAGATCAAGCCACAAGTATACTTGGTCTTGAGCTCAGTTTGCTTTGAGATTTCCCTCTTAATAAACCAATCCTGTGTATTGTGTTATAATTTGATTTCCTATATCCTTTCTAAAAAAAGTGCCTGTAATATATGATGATGACGTAGTAACTGGCTTCTAGTGAAGTTAACTTTTGCTTGCTTCTGGATCATATCTATCTCCTCATCTTTTCATTAAGATACCTAAACCAAAGGAGAAAATGCTTCTTAAGGTTAATGGATTTCTCCAATCTCTTTAATTCACAGTGTAACTGTCTAGTATGTACCAGACATTAGGCTAAACTATGATGAGTAAGGCCATAAAAAACCTCCTGCATAGCTGGGAATACATACTGGGTTACAATGATGAGAACCACAATAGGGAGAAGCTAGACGTCCCACTAAAGTAGGAAGGCAGGAGTGACTTATTAACAGAGGTAACAAGGGAAGCAGATAATGCTTTTGAGAAGAGGGGAAATCTAAACTCTCTGGAATAATGTATAGTCATCCAGGCTGGTGTCAGAGAGGACATTTTAATACATGCTGTGTACAAAGGCATGAAGCAGTTAAGTTGGCGGAGGCATCAGGAAAATCCCAATAGCTCTACTGGCGTTTGAAACAAAGAGTTCCTGAAATCATGAGTTTGTTGGGACAGGAGCTAAGTGATAAAGAGCAAATATCTTGAAAACTTCAAAATTTCCAGGCCTTGACTCTAGTAGCATCGGACCTACCTATATCCACTGTCTTGTCCACTGAAGGGATGCTAACTTCCAGCACCTCTATTTCTTTGTTGGAGGGCTCTTCTGTCCCTGACACCTGCTTTGCCATGAGTACAGCAGGTAAAAATGGCTGGGGCATTACTGCTTCCTGGGTTTTGGAATATATTTCTCAATCTGTCCCATCCCCTTTTATCCAATCACATTGCCCTTCAGCTGGACCACTGAGATCCTCTTGACCACTTCGTCTAGTCTTGGCCCACCAAAACACTGTAAATTAGCTTTGTGTTAAAGTACTCCTACTCCCTTGCCTGTATAGTGGGACAACCCCTGAGGAGCCTGTGCTACACTGGCTCCTAGAGTTCCTGCAGCTAGGTTAGGATCCAGTTCCTCCCAGCCAAATCCTCAGGATGAAATGTCAGCACTAATGATGGTAAGTGGGCATGCTGAGGCATCACAGTTATTAAGATGCTCACCCATGCTGAACTGTGTTGGGTATAGGTTGAAGCAGATGCATTGCTTATACAATATCTCTAGTATTTGAGAAATATTGGGGTAACGGCAATTGTACGATGTGTGAAGTCACATGGTTGTTGTTAGGTGTCACTGAAACAATGAAAGGGAACATGTGACTTGCTCAGGTCAGTCAACTCCCAACTCAAGGCATAGTGGGAAAGCCAGAGGGTCTTTGGGCACTATTTAAAGAGATTCTTATCTTTATAACCAGAAAGCAGAATAGGTTGAAACCTACATTTCAGATAGTATTATGAGATTAGTGGATTTTCAAACAAGTCTGAATTCAGAGGCCTTGCTAGTCTTCTCTGCTCAACTTAAGACCCTGATACCTGGGATGAGAACACTGGATGTGTGTGGTTCAGAAAAGGCTGCAGTTTCATGTTTAAATACCAAGAAACATTTTATGTTCCCTGGTAGAAGCAGTTCCATCCCCGGAACTCTAGTCTGGTGAAAACTAAAGTTGTGGGAAAGGAAAGCACAAATTCCCCAAAGGAATCAGTAGGAAGAATAATGAGATCTCCTCCTATGCTTACCCTTTGTTTCCAAACCCATGTCTTCTAGGTTCAGGAACATAGCACCTCTTAATCATGGTTGGTTCACAGTACATCTGCTGCATCTTGACTGATCGCATCCAACCCCAAAGCTCGCCCCCCCCAACTGCATTTTTAAGGGGATATTACAGCGTTCCACTAGCTGGTAGCTTCTGGGACATAGGGTAGGATCAGTGGATCCTCTGGTCATGTGCCCACTGTTGTACCCGGCCTCTAACATGAAGTGGGTTCATTAATCCAAGGCAACATTATGTAAGACCAAATGTCACTAATCAGACACTCTGTGAGCCCTGGGGCAGTGGTGACAGCTGAAGCACAGATGGCAGAGAAGATAAACCCCTTGCACCCCTTCAGATCCAATTCTGACCCATGTTAAATTCAGTCTGTCCTTTCAGTGATGCTTTCAATTGACGGTCACTCATAATTTCTGAAAGAAAAAAAAAAAAAAGAGGAAGAAAAAGAAAGACTTACAAAGAGAGCTGTAGTCGGGTAAGATATACCTGCGGCTGGAGCTTCTCCTGAGGAATTGATGTTTATCGTCTTCCTTCTCTATGAATCATCATTGCCCACCAGTCCTCAGATCTTTATCCCTGAGGAGTCTAAGGCTTTGATTAGCATTCCGTTGTTGAGGTGTTGCTGCAGTTGGCCAGTCATGGTCATCACCAATTATAGAAGCACCCAGAGCCTCTGAGGGAATCAGTCCCTGAGTTCTATTCTCCACATGGCCTCCATTATATAGCAGCAAGTCTACCTCCTCATGGAAATCAGGGTCAACTACTACTGGCAGTAATTCTGTTCTTTCTCTTCTGGTCTGTTGGCATGATCAGCTCACAATAATAGAAATCATACTCTCTCTCTAAGGTGAATTTGCATCTCTCTCCTCTTTTCCACTGTGGTATGCTTTTATGGTTCAACTATAAAATTATTTAATGTAATTTTATTTCTTTTATTTCCAACTATTGGAGAAATGCCCTGCTGTCACCCCTATGTGCAGACCACAGTACAGTATCACTGGAGGTGTGTGTGAGCTGGCAGGAAATAATTCTGGAGAAGGAATGAGAGACCAATTTGTGAGTTTAGAGTTCATACAGCAGGCAGTCAGACGCCATGGAAGGATTTTTAACCAATGGAAAGATAGGTCCAGGTATGTGATTCTGAAAGCTAATTTACAGTGGTTTGGTGGGCCAAGACCAGACGAAGTGGTCAAGAGGATCTCAGTGGTCCAGCTGAAGGGCAATGTGATTGAATAAAAGGGGATGGGACAGATTGAGAAATATATTTCAAGAAAAATGTTTAACTTTGGTAGCTGATTGGGTATAGGGGCTAAGAAAGCAGGGAGAGTCCTAATGGAATCGGTTTCCTCTTTGGGGTTATGTCTCATCCCTGAGCTTCGGCTGCATGTCACTCAGTAAGCACCACACGACTCAGAGAAGTCCGAGGACTCCAAAGAAATAAGCAATTAGCTTTATAAAACAGGACATGGAAAAGTGTTAAAGGCAATTATTTGTTGAGGTATCAAGATATAATAGAGAGAAACATCCAAAAAAGGTGCCACAGTTTCACATTTTCTAATGCTTCAGCTTAAAAAAAAAAAAAAAGTTTCATGGCTTTTGAATATATTTCCCACATCTTAGGTATAAAAGCTCTGGAGATTGTTGGGAAAGAACATTTCTAAGAATAATTTTTGAAATGTAACCCCCCATCACTACCACAAAGGAGGGAAGTACGCTGTGTGTGGAGAGTTCCAGCTCCTCACCTCAAGACTGTTGAGAGGTACTTCACTGGGCCACTTGGTGAATTTGATAGGTATCTCCTGAAGGTGGAGAAGTACACTGATAGACTATTGTCTTATTTCCATTATACGCAGAGATGAGAGATAAACTAGCTGACTGTAAACAACAGGACAAAGGAGAAATTGCTGAGTTAGGAATGAGTCGTCATTGCACTCCTGGGATTTGTCCGAGCAAAGGGTTTGAGTGTTCCTGTGGGCACAAAAGAGAGAGCCAGTGTGAGGCTGCCTTGAGACAGGCTATTCCGTTTGAGGGCCTTGTGAGACTTTTGTGTTTGGATGAAAGGAGGCAGCTGGAATTCAGTGTATGAATTAAGTATATGAATTCATCAAAGCAATCAAAATGAATGGCACTATTCATTAAGTGTCTGCAAATAAAATACTGTGTCGTGCTGACCATGATGAGTGATGAGAGAAGACGTAGATGAGGTTGGAGGGACCACAAAGAACTCGCCCTAAGGGGGTTGGGTATATTAACAATGACACAACTCCTTCTGCTTACCCCCCTACTTTATTTTCTCTTCACAGACAAACACATCTTGAAAGAGTTTCCTGTAGCTGCTACTCCTACTTATTTATCTATTAATCTCTCCTCAACCCACTCCGATCAGACTTTTCTCTGCACTGCTCCACTAAGGGTGACTAATGAAGGCCGTTAATGTATGTGCTAACAAGACCACTGATATTACGGGTGTTGCCAAATCCAATGGTTACTTTTCCATCCTCCCTCATTTGAACTTAAATTGGCCTTCAACACAGCTGACTACTTCTTTCTTCTCTTGGCTTTGGTGATCCACATTCTTCTTACTTCTCCTACCTCACTGCCTGCTCTTTCTCAGTCTTCTTTATGGGACATCCTTCCTCTACTTGAAATATGAATGCAGGAATGTACCCAGGATTTGATCTTATCTACTTCTCCATTTATATTTACTCTTTATCCTTAGATCATATTGTCTAGTCCTCTTGGGTTTAGAGTGCCATTTATGTGCTGATGATTCTGAACTGTATCTATGATACAGTTACCAAATAACTTGATAGAGCCAGTTGGATGGCTAATAGGCATCTCAAATTTATCACATCCAAAACAGAATTTTGATTTGTTTGTACTCTGTGTGCCACCCACAGTTTTTTCTCCCTGAGTCTTTGCTGTCTTAGTTAACATCCTGCCAACAGCCACTCGGTTCCTCAAGTCAAGTCCAGGAGTAATTTTGATTGATTCTTTCCTGTTTTATGTCATCCAATAGATCCCACATTAAGTCTTGAGGCTTTTATACCTGAATTGTACCCTAAATTCCTTTACTATTCACCATCCCAAGTATTATTCTCCTTGTGCAAAAAACCTACAATATCTTACATAGATGACTTCCATAGCCTTATACATATTTTGACAGCTTCCACAAACAATTCTCCACAAGGCATGTCCCCATCACTCACTGCACACTGCACACAGCTTATGGATCGTCACATCACATCGACCTTTTCTAACCACTCAGTCAGGATTGGCCATGAAGTTTTATTTCTCTGTGTAGCCACTGCATTTTTTCTTTTGTGTATTTATTCTCTCCACCCAGGGTAACCTATAATAAAGCAGTGATATTGTGTCCCCAGTGTCTAAAACAATGTCTGAGGCACAGTAAATACCCAATAAATATACGTCAAGTAAATGAAAGAATGGATGAATAGTAGAAATAAAAGGCAATTTATATAGGATTAATGGTTATGTCAGAAATATTTGAAATATTAATGTTTCAAGCCTTTGTACTTGAAATGGAGAAAAATAATAATAAAATGGAAATTTAAGAAAGAGACAAGCTAAGGAAAGCTTTGTTCGTTTTTAAGAATGGGAAAAAAAAAAAAAAACCCTAACTGCATGTAAAGTTTATAGGGAAAGGACCAAGGAAGCAAGACATTAAAGTTAAGAAAAGGATAAAGGATGACACATATTCCTAAATAATCAGGAACTACTAGATCAGAGCTGCTGATTCTTATTGAAGGATTAGTCTCAGAAAAGGGAAAATGTGGAAGATCCTGTCTTCTTTCCAATTTCCTTCCTTCCATTTCCCTCTCTCAACCTTTTTTTCCTTCCTCCCTTTTTCTTTCTTTCATTCCTCCTTCCACAGTTGCTGTTTTAGTACTTCTATAGTGCCAGGTGCTGTGAAATAGATAGGAGATTTAATTTGAATAAAACCAAAAAGCAAGATCTGACAATAGACAAGAGGGAAGAGAAATTGCCTTTGTGCCAAGGAAATTAGCAGCAGTATCCCTAATGAGTTTATTATAGCTACTCTATTAGTCACAAATAAACAAAACGGACTCTGGTTGATTTAAATAGAAAATGAGTGTGTTGGAATTGCAGGGGATATCTCACAAAACCTGCCAGAAGGCCAGATACAGGTTATGGCAAGAGCCAAGCAAGACAGAGCCAAGACCACCCAGACATCACCAATGGCCATCAACTGCCACTTCTGCAGCTGACATCACCTCTGGTTATCCTTTTGTTGCTGGACTGCAGTACTCTGAGCTCCGGTCACCACACCACCGGGCTCTGAACTCTACTCAGGGGCCATAAAAAATCTTTCACTGACCCTTCCTTTTGCTTCGGTCCCTCAGGAATCACACAGGGTCATCTGACTGGTCACACTCAGGTCACATAGGACCTGAGGTGGAAAGGAATACCTAACTAACCCTTTCTCACTTCTATATGGGGCAGTGGCTCTGCCTCTTATCCTTCTTTGGATTTCCACACACAGGATTATGGATCCTGGCCATCCTGAAAGTTGAATATTGACTAGAAGCTGTTCCGGAAGAGAGAATTCGTACGCTGTGAAGGCAGAAATGACTGGCTCCGCAGACTCTTGTTCATAGCTTTACCTGAATCACTCTGTGACTTCATATAAATCATCAGTACTCTCCAGGACAGTGTTCAGCTCTCTGTAAAATGTGGTTGCTGTTTCCCCATGTTTGCTAGCCCTTTCCAGTGCTAAGATTTCTAGATAGCTAAAGAAATACATCAGTAAAACAAACCATACTCAGGTTTACAGCATTTTATCACTTATGACCCTCCTTGGCAAGCCCGCAGGGGTAAGTAACATAGACTGGAATATCTTTACTGGGTATTATAAAGGTAGAAGAATACAAATGAGAAATGGTAAAGGTCAGGCACATATACACTGGTCAGATGAACTGAAGCGGGACTCGGAAAGACAAGGTGCCAACACTGGTTATGTTTATGCTTCTGAAATGGGAGGAAACAAATGCCAGGGGAACCAGATTTCCTTCTTAAATAGTTCAATAGAAACAGGGAAAATAACACAATATAAAAGGCAGGATGTGTCAAGTCAACACAAAACTCAACTGGAGGTAACAGGCTAAACAATTCAGATTTCCATGCCACAGAGATGTCTGAGCCTGGAAATTCAGTTCAGATGGGCATGGACTACACATGATTCAAGACTCATCTTTGTGACATGATCATCAAAGGCCATAGAGGAAAGCATCAGGAACACAGAAAGTTCAAATTGCCCAGGATGTTTTTAATAAGTGTTAGGAAAGTAGAAGACAATGCACTAGAATTATTTCTAGGTCTTTAGTGGTTTAATAAATATACTGGAGAAGTAAATTAATTTAAGCCTGAAAGGCAAAAGAAGACTAACGTTGTATTTGTTCATAGTACCCGAGAATGTGATCACTCATTCTGGCTGACAGACAAGGTGGTAAACTCAAACTGCAACTTTGAATTTATCCGAGATCTTATTGATATATTCCAACATAACAGATGATGATATCTAGGGGGAGAATTTCTTCCTCCTTACTATTTGGAATAAGGTATTCAGTTTAAGAATTGATGAATAGTAAAAGAGAAAGCCGGTTAATGATGTACCAGGAGATGATCTTTTAGACAATCACCTACAACCTCGGTTTTCTTACAAAATACTTACTTGATTTATAACTTGACAAGACTGCTTTCCTTTATATATGAAAAGTAAAAAAATAATCTGAATAAATCAGAGAGATAGGTATTTCAGGTAGTGTGCATTTTCTTGACCTCTGTTTATCCTTTCTTTTCATACATTGCATATTTTTACTCATGAATACTCTCTGCAATATCAAATTCTAACAGCAAGAAAGAAAGTTGTTTTTGTTTTGTTTTGTTTTGTTTTGTTTTGATAAAACAGTATTCTGTGATTGGACCAAGGCAACAAAGGCTTTGGGAAATATCCTGTTTTTCAAGAGAACAGAGAGAGTAAAAATAAAATGCTAAATGCTTTCATTGCCCTTGGACCTTCCTGCTGAGGATCCAAACTTGAACACAATCCTTCAATCATGAGAGTCTAGTGGAAGAGCTCGAGGCGTTTCCACAAATCATGGAGAAGCACTGTGAAGGAGTTTCCCTGGGGCAGGTGTCTGGATACCACCAGGAGAGGGGGACCCACCACAGAGAAAGCAGTCAACATGATCTTCCCAGAAGAGGTTCCTCCTCTAGGGGAACTTGACTTTCACATAGCAATACAAAAAGAGACCGGTTTCCTGTTTCATTATCTGTATTCAGGCATCAGCAGCTCTTATAGTTCTGGTCCCTGCCTATCTTTCCCGTCAAATGTCTTGTACTACTTGCTCCTAGCCTATACCCCAGTCTCTCCTAACCCACCACACACTCTCACATCTCTTCACTTTTGTAGATACCAGCCTCCTAACCTTGAATTCACCCCACCCCGCACTGACTTGTGTCCCTCCTATGAGAGTCCCTGATCTACGAGCACCCCTGGACCCAGATCAGGTACATCATTAGCACATGTTGCAGTTTCATGTACACGACAGGTTCTTGGTAAGGATTTGTGGAATACCTGAAAAACTGAAAAAGGCAGTGGATAGTGGGTAAAATCAGGAGCTCTGGAGGCACACTGGTGAGTTTTGATTCCTGTATCTTCCACTTACTCTCTGGATGATATTGAGCAAGTTTTGTAACCTCTCTATGACTCAATCTCTGAATTTATGATAGGATTTCCATGAGGATTAAATGAGGTAATACATATAAGTGTCTTAGAACAGTACCTGACAGATGTGAATCCTATTAGGTACTCATAACTAAAAAAATTCGTGGATGGATATTTGGGGCAAAGACTGTAGGTATTCTCAAATATTGCATCTGCCCCTTCAATTTCCCACTACCTTTACAGTTAGGCAGGGACATACAATGAATTCTAAGCAACAGATTCTAATGAGAGAGCTAGCAGTGGATCTCCAAGCTCTCTGTTGCCCTGGCACAGAGACCACAAGGCATATGTTAAGATGCAAGAGCTTCGGAACTCAAGCAGCCTGAACGAGCGTTGTGTTTTCTAACAATTGAGACTCTAGGGTTATTGTTACTGCAGCATGAAGACACCTATCCTGACTAATTCAAGATCACCCTAAAGTCATATGAAAGAGATGATGGTCCACTTTATACACTTACACTTACTTTGATGAAAACAAGTGAGTAGGTGCAAACAACACAAGCAGCACTGCCTACAAAGGCTGGAGGGATAAAAGAGGCGGTTGTGAAAGGAGGCTGTCACAGGGACGGAGAATGAGGAAAGAGAGAGAAGAATGTTGACAATTCAATCTTGGTTCAGGCATGTTTGGGATCAGTACCACAGTTCTCAAAATGTAAAGAAACCTAAATAATAATCAAAGTGATGTCACATTCTTTTAGTTGGGATGTGCTTTTTTTTTTTTCTCATCAGTAAGACTAAAAAAAATTTCACTATTAGATTAAGTAAAAAAAAAAACAAATAATTGCATTTCTTAAACTTTTTTTCTGGAAATAGGTAGATTTTTGAGTGCAGGTGGGAGTGGGTCACAAATTCCTTTGAAAACATTATTAAAAACTATGGACTTTTCCCTAGGGAAAAATGAAGATGCCTAAATAAACACACAGTTTCCAGGGCTCCTGGACCCAGAGTTACAAAACCTTATGTTGTGGGTTTCTCTTTCAAATCCTGATTTGAACTATCCAGAAATATTTTGAAAGAAATTCCCTAACGATTTTATCAGTTGGGCTATAGTTAATAACAGTATGAGCTTTGTGTGGAGTGTAGATGCACCATGAACACTTAAATTAGTATAAATGTTGTGGAGGGCAAATGATAAATATTCATCAAAATGAAAAATGGTATGTAGTCTTTGAGCCAACAATTCTATGGATAGGAATCCTCTCTATAGATACACTTACAACATTATGCCATGATGTATGTTCAAGGATCTTAATTTTAGTTTTGTTTCTTATAGCAAAAATACTGGAAAATAATGACCACTGACCAGAAACTGGTTTAATCAGTTATAGTACATTGTTATAATAATACTCTGCAGCCATTAAATAAAATGAAATTGATATTATGTAGTGAGATGGGAAGATGATCTATTTATTTAAATCAAGAAATATAACTGGTTTATGGTCTTGTTAGACAATTTTTTACAAGAATGTGTGTGTGTTATATGTGTGTGTGTGTGTGTGTTCTGAAAGAATATGTAGGAAACCATTAAAAGTAGTCACTTTTGATGAGGCATATGCCCATACATGCCACATAGGAACATTTAATAACTATGTTTGTGTTTATTTATTATTTACTGAGCTCACAATTCCTCTATGCTCAACACCTTTTTCAATGCTTTGGAAATACAAAAGAATGTGGAAGACAGTTATTACCATTGACTTTTAATTAATTAAAATTAAATTAAATTTAATTAAATTAACACATTGTTAATAAGAAAAACAGATATTTGAAATAACTAGAGAAAATATAAAAGACAATATATGAACAAGTACAAATTGAAATGATAAAAATTGCATAATAAGTGCTAAACAATGTGTTCTTAGATTGGGGAGAAAATGCTTTATCAAACAAAATATTCTCACCTTAGGCAAATGTTTGTGTGTTTGTGTGTGTGTGTCTACTTTGAAAAAAAACATGTGAATGATACAATTCATATAGAAAGAACTCAGGAAAGCACAACATTAATTCCAAAGGGCTGAACACATACACGCACGCACACACACACACACACACATACACAGACACACACACACATTCACCCTTACAAGGATATCACAAACTTCTTTCTCATAATTTTGGTTATTGAAGGTAGAGCAAGCACTGAAGATACTTACAACTTATTTATCAAGCATCAAATCAAGTAAGAAACATCAAATAAGAAAATAGCAAATCTGGGGCGCCTGGGTGGCTCAGTTAAGTGTCCAACTCGTGATTTCGGCTTAAGTCATAATCTCATGGGTTGTGAGATTGAGTCCAGAGTCAGGCTCAACACTCAGCAGGGAATCTGCTTGAGATTCTCCCCCTCTGCCCCTCCCCCCACCCGTGCGCGCATGCACACACTCTCTCTCCAATAAATAAATAAATCTTTAAAAAAAACAAACAGCAAATCCAACTCATATGCCACGTGGTGTTTCTCTAGTTGCTTCTAGATGTGTAATATAAGTTCTTACATGACTTCAACTTCTCAGACACCAGAAAGCTGTATTTGGTAATGTTGGCAGCTTTATTAAGATAGCTGTTAGTGATGCTAAGAAAGTACACTCATTTTCAACAGAGCCTGACAACATTTGATACACAGGCCATGTTGACAATTGCACCAGCTGGATCATTCTGAATCCTTACAGTAGACGAATCTGTCAAAAAAAAAAGTCAACTAGTCTGTGTATGTACCTACACAATCACAGGCGTGACTGACATTTTGTCAGCAATGCTGGGATCATATCTCTCTGGGAGAGAATACTGATATTTATAGTAGACTTAAAAAGAAATGCTGGTCAAAACATTCTAAAATTCAGTAATATTTCTATGAAAAAATGTGCAGTCAAATTATTAGAAGATCTATAATGAATGGCTGTTTCAGTTAAGATCATTTTGTTTCCAAAAACACCCACTTTTACACGTTGACTAATTTGTTGTTTCCTGTTGCTCTAAAATGATTCCAAAACTTCCTTAATGACTAAAATATTCCAAGTAGCATTGAGGAGGTCTGTTGGCTGGAGCTTACACTCACAGATTGAGAAAGCACAGTGACAGTGGTTTGGGACCTGCATTAGCCTCCAATCTTCCTGGCTATTGACAGAAGATGGTTATGCTGGACTCTTGGTAAGAGCCAAACACGTGCTCACATTTGCATATTAGGAGGCCTTCCCTCTTGAGGATGACGGCACAGCACCACCTCTGTGAAATTCCTCTCCATGGGCTCATTTGCTGTGCTAATTCGAGTGTAAATCTGGCTGGGAGGTGAGGACAGAATAAAGGGCACTTTATCTCACATGTGAATGATTTGTTGGACTGCTGGCCTGTGATTGAGTTGACAGCCTTCCGTAGTCCATCACTTGCCCAGGAAGTTTGCGAGAGAACTTGTGACAGTCGAGCCACTTGTTTTAGGATTGCCTTAATTACTCTACACACCAAGCCAATTTTACCTCTCCTTTCTAAATTCTAAAACCTCTTATTTAATAATATTCACTTCTTCCGTTTATCTTACAAAGTGAAGAACTATGATGTAGGTCATTAAGTTAGATGATGCAGGATATCTGAGAGTTTCTGGTAATTTATTGCTTATTTAGGAAAATGACTACTCTACTTCCCAGGAACCGCTGTGACCAAAAGTGATGGAATTTTTTAGAAAACAAAATACTGTGCTATCTAAAATGCTGTGGATTCCAAATGATAGTCCTCTCCTAGGATAAAGGGGAAGCTCTTCAGGAAGTACACAGATAAGCAAATCAGTGAACCTCAGATTGCTCGTGGTGAGAGCAAGAATATGCATTGTTGCTTCACAGAAAGACCACTCTTTGTTCCTGCACCTGGAGACATCTATTAATAGGAGTCACCTAGATGTTGGTTATACATAATTTAAAAATAGGAATACAAATTACTGGGCTAGGTGGGTCTCCTGCAGAAATCAGCAGGTGATACAAGAGAAGAAGAATCTTCTTAAATACAAATTCTTAGTGCCTATCCAGTGGAGAGTAAAATTGACATGATTCAAGGATTAATTAAGCCATTCCTAAAGTTCTTTTTTAGTTGCTAAATAGAGGGAAAAAAATCAACTTAATCGTAGACAAACACTCTGAGAAATAGAATTGTCTCCTGCTAACTCACCTCTCTCACTTAACATCTACCTAGCAGCTGCCAAACATGTACTTTGAATAACAGATTCTGCTCTCAGTAAAGAACTGTGTTTTCCCGAAGTAACTCATAATAGATTAGCTATACTTTAAAAAAAATAAAGGATTTCTCAAATTCCATGTATGGATGAGTGGAATGAGAATGTCAAGAAGATTCTGGAGCTTGTTCTAAGTTTCGTTGAGGTCTGAATGCAGATATTGCTAAGAGGTCCTGGTAGACACTGCCGTATGAGCCTTTTGTACAGCCTCATGAGGGAATGAAACCTCACCTTAGCTAAGTTAAGGAGAAGATGCTTCAGAATGCAAAAATGTATCAAGAGGCAGATGGGATACTGATTCCATGAGATAATATGAAATCAGATGGTAATAATGATATCAATAATAATAATAACAATAAAACGTATATATATCTATGCTACATATTTAGAATTTTATATGCATTACCTCATATCCTGATAACATTCTTAGGAATTATATGATATTACAATTATTATTATCATCATTATTATTTCATCCACTTTACAAGTGAGGAAACTGAGACTTTATACAAATTAAGAAAATTGCCTAAAGCCACTTTGCATTTAAATGGCAGTGCCCAGGCTCTCAACAACTATGTTGCCCTGAGCATCCATCTGCTCAAGGGAACTCTGCAAAGGAGCAAGGGACATCAAGAACCTGACTGAAATCCCATAGAAGGGTCTGCTGCAGAGAGACTAAGCAAAAATTCCCTGATGGCAGCAATTGCTACTATGAAACCTGCAAAAGCATCACTGGGAGATGATGTTAGTTACAAAGCCCCTAAACATTTGCTACTCAAAGTGTGGTCTCTAGACTAGCAACACTAATGCTTGTTATAAATGCTGAATCTCAGGGCTCAGCCAGATCCTGCTGAATCTGCATTATAATGGATCTTATGAATCTGCATAAGATCCTTAGATAATTCATATACAAATTAAAGTTTGAGAAGCGCTGCCAACATATCACCCATAAAGTACTGTAGGGTGCCACCTGAGATAGAATGTTACAGCTTTACTTTCAATTTAACAAGATGAACTGAGGGGTAGGGATTGCATATAGGGGGATTTATTATTTATAGAAAGGTAATTACATTAGTATTAAGATAGGACATTCAATTTAGGGACAGGGCAGACAGTGCTACTCTCTATGACAGGAATTTATAAGACTGCTTGTGTACTGCGGGTGTGGAATTAGCTGCCAATCCCTGAGGTCCAATTCTGTCTACTGAAAATCTTCTCTGAGGCAGCTGATACCATGGTGCTGTTTTAAGACAAGTTAGAGGGAAGATAAGGATGCACCTCTATATGTCATCATGGAGCAGCATCCTAAAATGTAATCGATGAAAAATAATCTACCTACTTGGAAACTGTAGGTTGAAATGTGGAATGGATAATGCTATCATAACAAATGCAGACTGAAAGTTGATAGTCCCCATGGAGTCTAGAAAAGTGGAAGTTAGTAAGAATCAGTCGTTGTTTCTTTAGCACCATCCAGAGGAGAAGATGTCATCACCACTCACCAGAAATAACCCCTCCATTGGACAGCTATATCTATTTAGAACAGACAATGTCTTACCAATCCTCTAGGGCTTGATGAATGGCTGCTTAAGGCCACTTTACTACTCATGTTCTGATCCCAAGTTCATCAAGCAAATTTTTCTTATTTTAATTTACCTTCTCAGGTCAGTTTCCCAACTGGTAAGATGCATTTACCAGATGGTACGTAAATCCAGGCCTTGTTATAAATTACTGAAATGGCTTTCTGTTGCAAATCTCTTTGGGCAAATTTCGGTGGTGTTAATCTCTTTCACACTGACCTAAAGATTTGGGAATTGCTAAAGGAAGACACTAGACCTTGAATGAGGAGTAGCTGTGATCAAGTTCAACATTATAAAAGGGCTGACCTAAAATAATCAACTTTAATTGTTTAACCAGTTCAACTATTTTTTGGTCAGTGATAGCGTAGAACTGAATTGCTAACTATTGCACTTGATCTGTGCCATCCTTAGGAGAGAAAATATGCAGTGCATGCTCCAGGTAAAAGTGTGCTTCCTCTGCTTTCACCCTGCCCTTGGCAACAACGGGGAGGGAGTTGAGTGCTCCAGATGTTATGGGGGAAGCCATTTTCCCTCCTGTTTCTATGTTGCAATAAGGAAATCCTTGTGCTCTAGGATTAAAAAAAGAGTCAACACAATTCCTAGCTCTCCAGATGAGACTATCCCCACCACTGGCCTCCATACTACCATTAGAAGTTTGGAAAGGAGTGGCTATGCTTTCCACCTCATAATAGGCACCAATAAACTGCAGAGGTAGGATGGATGTCGTCTTTGCTTCTGTCCTGGTTTGCCTGGGATCTAGGAGTTTCCCAGGACTTGAGATTTTTCAGTGCTAAAATCAGTAAAGTCCCAGGCAAACCTGCATTAGTTGACCATCCTACCTCACTGCCACTTTTTTTTTTTAGCAATACAAAAGATAAATATTTATTCAGAACAAAACTTTTAACAATCGCTTTTACATTCTAAGCCACAAGGAAATAGCAAAACATAATGCAAAGGAAAAACAAAAACTAAAAGAAAAGCAGCTTACTGTCTTTTCTACTTTAACTCGGTAACACTTAGTTGACCCAATGCTCTCTTGCTTGACCTATTTTGCAAGCAAATTTTAGAGTTAACAGCTTACTTATGATTCCAGGTTAAAATCACCTTTCTCTTGTGGGTCAGGAAGTTGTAGATGAGCTCCAGTTAGAGCCTTCCCCGGGGTTTCTAGCTATTGGGGCTAAGGTGCAAATGTAAACCTCTGGTAGGTTTCCTTATTTAGGGACACCTCCATTTCTAAGTGGTGGCAGTGAATGATGAAGGGCAAGGCCCCAAAGGACTTGGCACTTTAATCCAGATATGATACCCCAGGGAGCAATGAGTACACCCTAGATTATGTTCCTTTGGCCCTTCCCTATCTCCCAAGTATTCAGAAGCCCCTGCTAAATCCTTTTCTGCTTCCTCCCAGAGATGATTTCTTAGCATTCCTCTGGGCTCATCATTCTGGAGAGATCAGACTTTCTGGGCCCTCAAGTGTTGAGGAAAATGTTGTGAAGTGTGGGAGGTAGTGGAATGAGCACCGGGCTTGGGGTCAGGGAACTCTAGGCTAGCTCTGGCACCAGACAGCTATATGATTTGGACCCGGTCATTTAACCTCTCTGGGCCTGTTTCACCTGTTGGAAATCCAGGGGATTGGTCTAAATCAATTTTTAGGTCTTTTCCAGCAAGGAAATTCCAAATTCCATGATTCTGTGAAAAATGGCTTCTGAGCCACTGAACAGCTGTCCCAAAGTCCATGCATTTTAATGCCATAAGAGAGGCCCTTGGCCACCATTCAGAGCTTATTGACTCAGATTACATACACTTCTAACAACACTGGTTTCACAAATTCTCAGACCACATAGATTAGAAGCAGCAAATTAAAAAAAGAGTCAACACAATTCCTAGCTCTCCAGATGAGACTATCCCCACCACTGGCCTCCATACTACCATTAGAAGTTTGGAAAGGAGTGGCTATGCTTTCCACCTCATAATAGGCACCAATTATGGGGAGGGGAAGAGCTGCAAAAAGTAGACACCGTGACAGAAGCCACAGTCAACAATGTTCTCAGTTCAGCAAACACTGATGGAGTGCCTACCACGTGGTGGGCCCCATACCTAGTGCTGGGGCATAAAGATGAGCAAGGCAGCCCAATGGATGAGCGGACGGGGAGGGGAAGAGCTGCAAAAAGTAGACTCCGTGACAGAAGCCACAGTCAACAATGTTCTCAGTTCAGCAAACACTGATGGAGTGCCTACCACGTGGTGGGCCCCGCACCTAGTGCTGGGGCATAAAGATGAGCAAGGCAGCCCAATGGATGAAAATCCCGGGAGAAGACAAGGCGTGAGGAGTAAAAAGTACAAAAAAACCCACACAAAACCACACACAAAAACAAAAACAAAAAAACAAAAAACAAAAACAACCCAGATACAAAAACGAAAACAAAATTTTAAAAAGGGAGAGGTGACACATCTGCACGCTACAGTTCTCGGTGGTTACTGATGACAGAGTCACTCTCTCTGCCTTCTGAAACCAAGTCGACTCCATTTCAGCCTTTTCACTGCCACTTTGGGATCACTCTATTCTTCATATAGGCTACCAGCTTTCTCATGTCATCCTAGAATATTACTTGTAACCTCTTTTTGTTGCAGTCAACTATACCAGGGATTATCAAATTATCTGTGGCGACAAAAACAGACACATAGATCAACGGAACAGAACAGACAACCCAGAAATGGACCTTCAACTCTATGGTCAACTAATTTTCGACAAAGCAGGAAAGAATACCCAATGGAAAAAAGACAGTGTCTTCAACAAATGGTGTTGGGAAAATTGGGCAGTCACATGCAGAAGAATGAAACTGGACCATTCTCTTACAAGATACACAAAAACAGACTCAAAATGGATGAAAGGCCTAAATGTGAGACAGGTATCCACCAAAATGCTAGAGGAGAACACAGGCAGCAACCTCTTTGACCTCAGCCACAGCAACTTCTTGCTAGACATGTCTCCAAAGGCAAGGCAAGCAAGGGCAAAAATGAACTATTGGGATTTCAACAAGATAAAAAGCTTCTCCACAGCAAAGGAAATAGTCAAAAAAACCAAGAGACAACCGACAGAATAGGAAAAGATATTTGCAAATGACATATCAGATAAAGGGCTAGTATCCAAAATCTATAAGGAATTTATCAAACTCAACTCCCAAAGAACAAATAATCCAATCAAGAAATGGGCGGAAGACATCAACAAACATTTCTCCAAAGAAGACATACAAATGGCCATTAGACACATGAAAAAATGCTCCACATCACTTGGCATTAGGGAACTAGAAATCAAAACCGCAATGAGATACCACTTCACACCAGTCAGAATAGCTAAAATCAACAAGTCAGGAAACAACAGCTGTTGGTGAGGATGCGGAGAAAGGGGAACCCTCTCACATTGTTGGTGGGAATGCAAGCTGGCACAGCCACTCTGGAAAACAGTATGGAGGTTCCTCAAAAAGTTGAAAATAGAGCTACCCTACGACCCAGCAATTGCACTACTAGGTATTTACCCCAAAGATACAAATGTAGTGATCCGAAGATCTGCACCCCAATGTTCATAGCAGTAATGTCCACAATAGCCAAACTATGGAAAGAGCCCAGAAGTTGTGGTATATACATACAATGGAATACTACTCAGCCATCAAAAAATGAACTCTTGCCATTTGCAACGATGTGGAATGAACTAGAGGGTATTATGCTAAGTGAAATAAGTCAATCAGAGAAAGAAAATTATCATATGATTTCACTGATAAGTGGAATTTAAGAGACAAAACAGAGGATCATAAGGGAAGGGAGGGAAAAATAAGTCGAAATCAGAGAGGGAGACAAACCATAAGAGACTCCTAATAACAGGAAACAAACTGAGGGTTGCGGGAGGGGAGGGGGTAGGGGAATGGGGCAACTGAATGATGGACATTAAGGAGGGCACATGATGTAATGAGCACTGGGTATTATATAAGACTGATGAATCACTGAACTCTACCTCTGAAATAATAATACACTATATGTTAATTAATTGAATTTAAATTTAAAAAAAATGCAATTAAAAAATTATCTGTGGGGGAGGAATGGTCTTCTTTTTTTCTTCCCAATCTATTTCAGATCAATAAATAGACTAAAAATTAAATTACAGACAATGAAATAAAATGGGCATAAAACATAAGTTCAATTTTTTATTATTATTAGATTTATTAATTAGATATATTAAAAACAAACCTATCAATTTGCTGAGAAAGTGTGTAAACGGTTACTCTAAATTTCTACTCTTACCTCACTGTGGGTGTATAACAAGTTATGGACCACGTTACGAGGAACACTTTTTCACATAACCTCAGATTTTCTTCCTCATCCTTTAAAGATTTTACCTGCTGGTTCACTGTTCTTTTCTCCAAAATTGCTTCTGTCAATGATTCTTGGTGATTTTAATATCCATGTGGGTGATTCTCCCAATAACCTGGACTCTTGGATATCTGATCTCTAATAATTCTGTTCTTGACTTTTCCTGAGATTTCCAGGTCTATGGACGTATTCTAAAATGTGTTATTACCAGTCTCTCTAATGATGCCATTCTCCAAATACTGGGAAATCCTGGCAAACCAGGACGAGTTGATTATCCTACCTCAAAGCCACATTTACCTCATCCACAATGAGGTAAGAGCAGAATCTGAGAGTAGCCATTTACATGCTTTTTTAGCAAATTGATAGGTTTGTTTTTCATATTCACTAAATCTAATAATAATAAAAAACTGAAGTTATGTTTTATGTCCTTTTCCAGGTCACTCACTCCCTCCCCTACCTTTACAAAAACCCCACGGAGATCTACAATCCATTAATTCTACCACCTTTTGAAATTTTCATTAAATTTTATTTTTATTATGAAATACAGAGAATTGATTTCTCAATTCTGCAAATAAAACTTGAATTGTTAAAATTGCAATGAAGCTATTATCAGTTTTGAGATAATTTTATCATTATAAAATTGAAACTTCCTGTCTGTGACATGATGCTATATTTTTTGATTGACTGTCTTTTACCCCTAGAGTGTGACATCAATGAAGGCAAGTATTTTTGTGTGTTTTGTTCACTGTTGTATATTTAGCACCTAAAATTGAGTGTCTGACACAAAATAGGCCTTTAATAATATTTAATCTTTACATTCATTCATCCATTTGCCTAAACAAATTCCTATGTAGAGAATTCTAAGATAACCGAGAAACAGAATCTGTTTTTAAAGATTTCATATGCTTGGCTGACAACTGTTAAACAAACAATTACAGTGTAAAGTGTAATAGGAAATAGGTCTATACACAGTGATTTATGGGGGCACTGAGGAAATGTGTACAAGTCAGTGTGTGGCTAGAGCAACTTGGAGGAAGACGTGCTGCCTACTCCAGGGGGGTGGTCGGAGCTATTCAAGCAAAGGGAGAGATGATGGAGGTGTATTCTCGGGAGTCCAAAGTACAGAGGCAGAGATCTTAGGGAGCTTGTTTGGGTGTTTATGGGCTAGAAATGTGAATTAGAGAGAGACAGAGATGAGGACTGAGAGTCACTGGTGCAAGTTTAAGAAATGTAGATCGTTTTTTTCTCTTTTATGTATATCATAGGAAACCACTGGAGAGTTTTAAATCTGGAAGTGAAATATACAGATTCATACTTTAGTTAAAGGATGAGATCGAGCATGTCATAGTCCAGGGCATCCACGATAACAAGTTTGAAGTTGGGCATGATTTATAGTAACAGAGAAGACAGAACAGATTTGAACAGTATTGGTATTTAGGAGGCATTAATGAGAGAACTGACAAATGCTTGGATTTGGGAGATAAGGGGAAAGAGTGAAGTTAGTGATGACCACAAGCTAAAAGCAACCAGTACTGTGACCAGATCAAGTTAAAAATTAATAAAAAAGCAACTTTCCTATATAGAAAAGATGCCTTTTCAAAGGACAATAAAGCACAAAACATCTAGAAAGAAACCTAACAAGAAAGTTGCAGGATATATACACAATTTAAATTTTTATTAAGACAGAGAAAACTCAAATAACCAGTGACTCCTTATGCTTGCATAGAAATAGTGACATTAATGCATTAGAAATGCAAATATAAATTAAATATGTCTAAATCAATTACTATTATGATTCTCATCTCTTCCCCCACCTCCTCATTCTACTTCTTGATTTCAATCTTAAAGAAAAAACTTGCTAAAATTTATGTGTATAAATAAATGTGTAAGAATAAGAAGAAAAAGTCAAAGTAGATTTGTTAATGGTAGAGGACTACTATGTTAAGTGTATACTAAGCTGTACTAATTAAACTATGCCATAATGGCTTAGGGGTTGACACATCAATGGAACAGAAAAGAGGACAAAAATAGAACAATCTGTATGGGATACTTAGTACATGATAAATACAGGTTTTCAAAACTCAGTGATGGGAAAACACATCACTCAATAAACTGGATTAGGATAACTAGCTATGTTTTGAGGAAAAAGAGCTGGACTCTTACCTTTCTTAACAAAATAAATTCCAAATGATTCACTGTCAACAAAATTTAAAAACCAAACAATAAACTCTAAAAAGTGTTCGCAATACATATGGCATAATTTCCTTAATCTATAAATAGTAATGATTTATTTAAAATAAATAAGCAACTGCATAAAATGGGCAAAAGATCTGAACAGCCAGTTCTCTCTCTCTGTCTCACACATATTTCATATAAATGACTAATAATATATATTAAAGCTCCTCTCACTTAATTAAAACAGGCCAATTAAAACAAAATTTAGCTGTTTTTTGCCAACTAGACAAGCAAATATTGTAAACATTTATGAAATTCCATATTATTTAAAGCATGGGGATATCTGTACTATCATCCCCCTTTGCCGGAAGTTTACAGATGCTTCATACCAATTTTTGTAGGGAAACTGCAAGTTTTCAAAATATAAAATATATATGTTATTTGGAATTTAGTCTGGGATAAGATTTACTCAAACAAGCTGCTTAAATGCACACTGCAATAGAAAGGATATTGAATTGGGTATGTAGGATGGGTTCCATACTTCCAGCACAATGCTATGGAGTTATTGATGAAGAGTGAGTTATAGCTATAAGAAGAGTGAGTTATAGAGAAGAAGAGTGAGTTTTGCTATAGGAAGATTATGCATAATTATATTTTTAAGTGAAAGAAGCAAGTTAGAGATCAGTATATGTCATTTGATTACATTAAAAATAGCATATGCACATGCTTTTTTATTTGCATATGCATGCAAATATGTGCTGGAAAAATACACCCCAAACCACTAACAATAGTTACAGCTGAGGAAAGGAACTAAGGCAGCAGTAAGCAGAGGAAGGAAATTTTCATTTTTTGTTTTGAAGGCTTCAATATTTTCTGAAATGTTCTAGAATGACCTTATATTACTTTTAAATAAAGACTACCTAGTGGCGAATTAAATGCTGCAATATTCTACAGTGCTAACTGTATTTACTGGCAATATCAAATTTAGGATAAAATTAGACCTATTTCCTCCCCAGTAAATAATATGTTTCAGTAGACAGCTGAGCAGACGTGTTGTGGAGGCATAGAGAAACAGGACTGAGTAAGACAAATATTAACATGGCCCATTCATCCATCCATATGACTGCACAAGCACCACTCCCCTCCCCCCACCCCTCCCATATGACTGATCTGAAGACTTAAGGACTCAGTTAATTTTGTCAGAAATTTTTCTGGAGATGGCAGTGATTAACATAACCCAATATTGAATATTTATCAAAAAAATCCTTTTACATTCTTGCTCTGGCTTCTTCTTCACCAGGCAAACTTCTTATAAGTTGGCTTTCCAACTACTTCTGCTTGTGTTGTAAATTAATAATTGATATTCTCATTTATACTTCAGGCTCTGTGAACTTGATTAATGTGAGTCTTATCCTCAGCAACTGACCCACTCTTGGAATGCTGACAAAATCAAATTTCCGAACATGTGGAACCAATCCTAGGCTCTAGGCTCCAGTATCCTCTCTAAGGCAAATGCTAACTTCAGAATCTTTCATTCAAATAAAACACACTTCTGCTGAAAATAGTTCTTTTAATTAAAATACTCCATTTCTATCAAATTATAGCTATTATTAAAAGCTTAATCCAAACCTTACCTCCTACATAAAAACTTCCATCATTATAACAGATGATTTGCTTCTTCTAAATGTTTGTAGAAATTGTTTCCCTTGTACTCGTTGGGCATTTATCACACATTGATTGCATTTTTGTTCATTGACATTGATCATATCCTGAACAAAATTGGGCTGCTGGTATATTTTCTGTAATCAATGTTATCTGGCACAATCTCTTATCTCAGTGTGGTTCAAATTTAGTATATATTCATTGATTTAAGGTTTCTCAATTGTCCTCTTCTGCTTCAATGTCTCCTCTGAATTTATTTCCTACATTACCATTTAAACAAATGCCTTATTACATTTCTTAAATTTTATTTTATATTATTAACTTGCCTAAGTGACTATCTTTCCTTTAGTTCACATGCTTGTTGGTGGTGGAAAACATTTATTAGTACATGCAAAAGAAATGCTTACTGAATGAATCTAAATGTGTATACTCCTTTACATAACCGTAATGCATTGTGTCTATGAACTAAAGTGATCCAGCAATTTTTTTAGACAATTATTCTTACATTTGCTTTGAAGAAAAACAGAAAAATGCAAGCCTTATTTAGAGTTAGGTTCACTTTAAAGAGTGGTAGTAAGTAGATGATAAATTAGCAAAGAGGCACTCGCCCACCAGCTATGCAATAATTGTTTTATTTTTGTGCTCTCTTTCTGTTTCCACAGTGAAGAAAAACGTTCTGTGAGTTGATATATTCTTTTCATATATTTGAAAGGCTGCATTAGCTTTTGTTAATTAACTTAATTACTGTGACTCAAGCAACCCTGGCTTGCCTGAAATGTTACTCAGGTCTGGAATAGAGCAGGGGATGCCTGATGGAAATTATACCTTCTATAGACTCTATCTGGTGTTCTCACTTTATTAGTATTTGGTCACCTTGCTTTATGGAGTTTGGTTATCTATGACCACATATTAAACAGGTTATAAAAGTATAAAAGTGATACACTGAACCTGAATAAAGAAAGCATTTTTATGGCAAGTGTAGATTAGTTACTTCTAAAATTCTACTTAGGAAATTAGTTCCCATATTCATTGCAACTTATCTTGAGGGTATTAATTATCAGAGCTAGAATGAATCTATAAAAGTTACATTTCCTGTTTACATTTGCATATATGATCTGTGCATCTATCTTTTCCTCATTTAGGCTATAAAGTCAATTCATTTCTCCAGAAAGATTCTTCTATTTCTCAAGTTCAAAACTGCCTACTGTCTTATCTTATTCTTTTTTTTTTTTTTTTTTTTTTATATTTTTTTTTTTCTTTTTTTTTTTTTTTTTTTTTTTTTTTTGTCTTATCTTATTCTTAGGCATGTCTGTCATTTTTTTTTCTTTTTAAAGAACTTTTCAACCATTCAGAAATCGTGGCCAAACTTTGGACAGGCTATCCTGCTATTACCACAGCAACCTGTCCTCCCAAATGTCAACATGACAAAGAATTGAGAAGCAGATGTCTATTTGATCTTCCTTGGAGAGGTAGGTTAACTGAATGAATTCCACAATTTGTGGGGTACCAATGTGGTGAGATCCCCCTTGGCCCCCTAATGGTAGTCTGCTATATAAGGCTTTGGGGAAGACAGAAATGGATGAAGGAAAATGGGAGAAGTGAAGTAAGAGGAGAAAACTATGATAAATAGATAGCAGATTCTAGAGCAGGGTATACCATTCAAAGTGGAATTACTAACCACAAACAAAAACTCAAATACCTTTGAGTTCTTACAGTTCTTTTAAACCCTTTTCTCTTCTGCTTCTTACTTTCAATCTGTCTCCATCTCCCATAAATTCTACTTTCTAAATACTTCTCCTATCTATTCATGCCTTTAGGATTCTACCACTAGAGATTTCTTTCAAACCCTCATCATTTCTTACATGATTTACTATATTCATCTACTGGATTATTTTATTATCTAATCTTTGTTTACCATCAGTCTCTGACACTTCTCAATAAGCTTTTGAGAGAGAGGGAAAGGGGGACACCATGAGAAGGGGAAGAGAATGAATGCTCGTTTTGTTCTTCACTGAACTTCCATCATGTGCTACATTGTTCAACATGCAGTAAGTGAGCAAAACATGTTTGAATAATAAGCATATGAATGAATGAATGAGTGAATGAGTGAATGAATAAATAAAGTTATATGCATCACTGGAAAGATGTATTCAGCTTACCATCCTATAGGCTGTAGTCATAATAATTTTTCAAAATGTAAATCTAAACATGTCACTCTCATCTTTGATTTTTGTTTATTACTCCTTGGCCTTAAATATGAAGCCTACCTGATGTGGGATTTAAGAACATCTTTTATGCCAGCTTCCACCATTCTTTCACATACCTGGTGTCTAGCTCACCCTCCATCATTTGACTTTTTGCCCTTCTCTGAAAACACTATTTTGTTTCTCATCTCCATATCTTCATGCACAATATTCTTTTTGTTCAAATTCATCCATGATTTTTGGTTAAATATTCCCCTTCCACATTGGAAAGTGAGTCCCTCCAAGGTAAAGATAGAGTCTTTGTGTGCACAGGGCTTTATACATGTCCCTGCTCTTAATAGATATCTAATATATATTTAGTGAATGGGGAAAAAAATGAATGAACCATGACACACACAACAAAAGGTACACTGGTGCATTCAGGCACTTGTCCAAGGTTTAATTTGGGGTAGACATCCATCACTGGATTAAAGGTATTCTCTTTTCTCTCTGGTACTCAGTTACTTATAAGTAAGGAAGCTGATCACTAAGACTTAATGAAGTTGGGATTTAGTATTTCAACCTTGATTTAGATTGGTAAATAAAAATTATAGGTTTCCCAATCAAGATTTGGGATAACATGGCCATATTTTTTTTCCTCAGAAAACAGTACTTACTGCACTCACTTGCATGTATTTGAATTTGCACATCTTACTCAAAAGTTACACTGACAGTTTTAGATGCATATTCAAATTACAAACTAATACTCTGGCTCTACAAGGATGTAGAAGATTTTGGCAATTCTAGTGTTTTCTCCTTACATCTGTATGAAATTTGACCAGTTAATTAATTTCTCAGAGCCTCAGTTTCCTTGAATGTAAACTAGTGATAATAACATTTAAGTCACAAAGTCGGTGATGATGATGATGGTGGTGGTGGTGGTGATGATGTTAATGTCATTTATTTAACGTTTACTATGTGCTAGTGTGCTAGCTTCTCTGATAAGCACTTCTGTGACCTATTTAATTCCTAAAACACCTGAATGAAATATTGTCTTCCTTATGTGAGTATAAAAAGATAATTGCTTAAGATTTTATGGCAAGTGATAGGATTAGAATACAGGTTAATCAGATCCCAAAGTTATGTCCTTAACTACTACTACATTATGGCAAAACTTCCTATGACAAAATCTTCCAAGCACAATATACCTAATTTCCAGGTAATTGTGCATATTGGGAAGAAAGTATTGATTTTTAAATAGAAGTCTCTGCTGAGAAGCTAATAAATATGATTCATGAATGGATTGTATAACTGCTCTTATCTCTTCTCCTTGAAGAGGGTTATTATACTGATTTCTTTCTTAATTTACTATAGGGAACTAATATTCTATAATTTATTCAGTTCAGATACCACAATAATATAATATCATAAAAATAAATTGAAGTATTCTGAGTAGAAAGCAAGTAATTAACATTGCTTCAGCTGTGTTCCACAGAGTGAAGGAATGTTTCATGACTTAAAAGCTCGTTTGGTTTTTAAATATATTCATCTCCTGAAATGCGGTTGTATTATTAACAGATTTTCTCTGCCTTTGTTACTTCTTGAAGCACTTTTTTTTTTTTTTTAAAGATTTTATTTATTTATTTGACAGAGAGAGAGATAGCTAGAGCAGGAACACAAGCAGGGGGAGTGGGAGAGGGAGAAGCAGGCTTCCTGCCAAGCAGGGAGCCCGATGTGGGACTCGATCCCAGGACACTGGGATCATGACCTGAGCCGAAGGCAGACGCTTAACGACTGAGCCACCCAGGCACCCTTGAAGCACTTTTAAACTGGTTATTTTTCTACCCATGATAAGGGAAATAGTTATGTAATGTTATTCATGAATAGGCCTAATGTCTCCTTTTAATGCCTCCTTGGGGTACACTAAAAATTTTATCATTTACAATTTCTTTTATTTGGGTACTGTTGTGAATCATCATCATCATCATCAACATCATCAACCATCTACCTTGTAACGGGTTTTCATTTTTTTGAAATTGTGTGGATTCCAATTTAGTAGTTGACCCACACATATTCCTGAACAAAGAACTGTGGACAGAACATGCTGCCTCATAATGTAGAACAATGCTTACTCTAGATTTTCTTGAGTCTAAATATGGTGTGAAGAGGTAAGTGAAGGGACTAGATGAGAGAGAAAGAAAAATGAGAAGAAGGAAAAGGTAGGATAAACCTCTATAGTATGTCAGAAATACTAATTCCAAACACATGGGCATTCTTCACTTCATTACACAACCTACCTCCTATCAACTTTTTTTTTTAAAGGCTAGTCTACTGTATATATCATTTTGTTATTTTGCCATAAATGTTTCAATCAAACCAAATAAAATTGAGAAAAAAATAATGAAAACTGTATTCATAATTCCACTTAAGGGATAAAGCATTAAAATTATAGCAAATCTTACTATCTCTCCACAATCACATCAGAGCTAACTACACTATTGATTCTCTATCATATACCAAGTTTACTATGGTTTTCTTCTTGAGATCTTTTTATTTATTCACTTGGACTATGTGTCTCTATTTCTGTCAATGTCACACTGCTTTCACAACAATTATGTAGTAAGTTTTGATATCTAGGTTGCACGTATTCCTATGTTGCTCCACTTTATCACTTTATCACAATTACCTTGGTGATTCTTGGTCTTTCACTGCACCCATATAAAATTAGAATCACCTTGTTCAATTCCACCAAACAAGCAGGACCTTTACTGAAATTCAACTGAATTTATAGATTAATTTGGATAAAATTAGTTTCTTTACAATATTGAATTTACTTATCAATAACAGTAGATATATCAACTTTACTTAAAACTTTTCTGATAATGTCTTTGGATTTTAATTAAATTTGTTCCCGAAACAGTAAATATTTTTATCTTTTATTAAAAGATCTTAAATAACTTTTGTTATAATTATTTTCAAGTATATTCTTTTTTTTTTTTTTTTTTTAAGATTTTTTTATTTATTTGTGAAGAGAGAATGAGAGACAGAGAGCACGAGAGGGAGGAGGATCAGAGGGAGAAGCAGACTCCCCGCTGAGCAGGGAGCCCGATGCGGGACTCGATCCCAGGACTCCAGGATCATGACCTGAGCCGAAGGCAGTCGCTTAACCAACTGAGCCACCCAGGCGCCCCTTCAAGTATATTCTATATATTACTGCTAGTATTATTTACATTCTGTTTTTGGTTACATTTTCTAAGGCTTTGTTACAGATATACAAGAATTATCTTAATCTTTATATCAACCATATACCCAGAGAGATTGTTGACACTCTTATCAACTCTGTTAATTCATTTGTAGAGTCTTAAATTTCCTACATAGGTAATCTTATGGTTTTTCAATATGGCCTTTCCTTTCTACCTTTCTCTCTGGTTTACAGTTCTTCCTTTCTTCTTGTCACACTACACTGCCTAGAACCACAAGTACAATATCAGATAGAAGTAATGATTCTTTTATTTCTCTAAAGCTTTCATTTCTAATGTTTAACCCTTAAGTGTGATGTTTGTTATTGCATTTTTATAGATATTCTTTATCAGCTTCAGGAAGTTTCTTCTATACCAAATGTTTCAAGGTTTGTGTTTGTTTCGTTTTGCCTTTTTTTTTTTTTTTTTTTTTGGAAGTTTGGGTGCTGTATTTTTTTTAAAACTATAAGCCCTAAAGCTAAATTAAGGTAGCTAAGAATTCTCAAGGTAAACATTTTTTTTAACATTTCAAAAGTCTTCCTAATCTTTATTTTATTTTATTTTATTTTTTTATTATGTTATTTTAGTCACCATATGGTACATCATTAGTTTTTGATGTAGTGTTCCATGATTCATTTTTTGTGTATAACACCAAGTCTCCATGCGATACGTGCCCTCCTCAATACCCATCACTGGGCTCACCCAACCCCCGCCCCGAAACCCTCAGTTTGTTTCCCAGAGTCCATAGTCTCTCATGGTTTGTCTCCCCCTCCGATTTCCCCCCCTTCATTTTTCCCTTCATTCTCCTAATGTCCTCCATGCTATTCCTTATGTTCCACAAATAAGTGAAACCATATGATAATTGACTTTCTCTACTTGACTTATTTCACTTAGCATTAATCAAGGTAAACATTTTTTATTAATTTTTCACTCCAAGACTTCATCTCAAAAGAGAAAAGTTTCTCGTTATTGAATAGCAAATTTAAAAAAATCACTTGTTTTTTATTAGAATCAGTAATCTCCTTTTTAAAAACTAAGATATAGATAGCAAACTGTACATTCACACCTTGCCAGGTAATCAGAGAAGCCTAGAAACTTAAAGATGGAAGGGAAGCCTTTCATTCTAGAAGTCTCATTGTTTCTCATTTTTTTCCTACCCTTTTTCCTAGCTTCATTGATGTATAATAGACAAATAAAAACTGTATATATTTAAGGTATACACTGTGATATATTTTTTTAAAGATTTATTTATTTATTTGAAAGACAGAGAGAGAGAGATTGAACACCAGTGTGGGGAGGGGCAGAGGGAGAGGGAGAGAATCTCAAGCAGACTTCCCACTGAGTGTGGAACCCAAAGCTGAGCTCAATTCCAGGACCCTGAGATCATGACCTGAGCCGAAATCAAGTCGGACACTTAACTGACTGAGCCACTCCGGTGCCCCAATACACAGTGTGATATTTTGATATACATATACACATGAAATGATTACTACAGTCAAGTTAATTAACATATTCATCACCTCACATAGTTACCATTTGTGTGTGTGTGGTGAGAACACTTGAGATCTACTCTCTTAGCAAATATCAACTGTGCAATATAGTATTATCAACTATAGGCACCATGCTGTACATTAGATCTCTAGAACTTATTTATCCTGCACAACAGAAACTTTGACCCCTTTGACCAACATCCCCCCATTCCTTCCACTCCCACAAATAGATTTTTTAAACTGTTTATTTCTAGTTTACGCTTTTATTGAGATTGCTACCATTTGAGAACCTAGGTTTTATGTGCGCAACTCATCCCACTTCCCAACTTAAATTAGCCCCAAACTTGTCTCCTATTTCTTAATTCATGCTAAAACCAAAGCTCCTTTTTACTGAGATTTATTGAAATATTATTCCCAATTTACCATACCTACTTCCTACTTTTTATTCATTTTTTTTCATTTATCTTGATATATCTATTACTTTCTTCTGAGCTCTGACATACCTTTAGAAGGTGAATGGTATATTACATCCATAATTTTTGCATGCTTCACAATGGGGTTTGCAAATGGTATTAATGCAGTCAATTATTTTTGTAAAATAGTCTTGACATAACCTGGATGAGATCAATGATAGTACTAGCTAATTTGATTTGAGGATTGATAAGAAAGATGTAGAAGGAAAGGGAAGGAAAGAAAGAAACGAGTCAGTTCCTGGGCTTTCCCCTTCTTGGCATTCATCTATTTACTCATTCATTCATTCATTCAGCAAATACTGAAGCTTGGCCATCAGGCAATAGTTTTTAATAAGGATACCTAGTTGGCGTTAAATCTGAACTAATACCTGATAAAGGAGTGGGAGTGAATTAGAAAACCTAATGGAGGAGAACTGGGACAAGAAAGAAAATTGTAGACAAAGAGAAAGCATCTTAGAAGTCTGGAGATTTCAAGGTTAACATCTCCATAATTACTTGATTTGCTTTATAAAACATATCTTTGGTGTTTTTAATTTATTGTTTTATTTTATTTCAAAAATTCAATAATCACTTATTTTGTTTATCTTATGATACCACTTTATAAGACATTGAAATACGTGGCCTTCTGATTTAAGATTTACTGTCTCAGAGATTTAGTAGCACTGTTTTTTTTTTTAAGTATCCTTATTTTTTGCTCCCAACTACAATTAACAGGCAATTTTTGTCAGTTTACTTCTAAATGAGTATTAAAGTATCAATATAGGTCTTACATCAAACATCTGCCTTTCAATCCTCTGACTTTGGTTATCTCTATTTGTATGTTTTCTAATATATTTAGATGGATATGTTTTCCTCAGTCTAAACCTATAATTAGCCATCTTCACATCAGTCGCACAGATCATGCAGGCTTCCATTATGCTACTTTTATCAAGAACTATATTTGCTCTTCATTTGGCAATAATGTGTCCACCCAAACCAGGGATTTGTTGCAACTCTCAAATGCGATGCAAATTGGCCATCTCAGTAATGGCTTCAAGATTTTGTACTGAATTTATGTCTCAGGGGTTGTACTCTACTTTTGGGCTCCATCTATATAGTAAGGCCTTAAATAATTATTCAAAGAATGTTCCAAGTTTGTTTGGCTTAATCATTATACCAATAGTGTGTAGGAGTTTGGAAAGAAATTTAAGGGTGACAGAAAATGTATTTTCATATTAAAATATTAAAGCGTAAATATTTGTATAAAGCAATCCACAGGAATTACCTTAATGGAGAATGAAGAAAACTTTTAAAATTATAATGAAGGACATAGGAGATGGTCTGAATAAATGTAGAGACACGTCATGCTCTTGGATGGTATAATTTGATTTTATAAAGATGTCTATTTTCATAAAATTAATTTGTAAATTTTTCACTGAGGTTGTTTTGTGAAATTTGATAACTTATCATAAAATATACATGGAAGAATAAAGGTACATGAAGAGCTACCTAAAAATTTAGCAGGAGCGTTTACCAGATGTTGACGGGGAACTGTTCATTAAATCTCCCTGGCTTCCCACCTAACATTAATACAAGCAGACACTAGATTTATACAATTTAAGATGAACTATAGGTACACTTAAGGTAAAACTATGAAGTTAACAGAAGAAAATGTAAAAGAATTTATTTGGGACTTTCACCTCTTCTTTCTACTTTCACCCCCTTTTCATTTTGATTCTAATCCTCTGTCTCTTCCTCCTCCTTCAGCAACTGATTTATTTATTTATTTATTTATTTATTTATTTATTTAAAGATTTTATTTATTTATTTGACAGAGAGAGACACAGTGAGAGAGGGAACACAAGCGGGGGGAGTGGGAGAGGGAGAAGCAGGCTTCCTGCGGAGCAGGGAGCCCAATGTGGGGCTTGATCCCAGGACCCTGGGATCATGACCTGACCCAAGGCAGACACTTAAAGACTGAGCCACCCAGGTGCTCCATCAGCAACTGATTTAAACAGACAACTAAAACACTTCCTAAATCCATTTACAATGTCAATCTTGACTGCCTTTTCAATGAGTCAAACGCATATGTTAAGGTGATCCTGGAGTCAATCCTGGAAGCCAATACATTTATAAATGTCTATGCATTTGTTTAGTCTTAAAAACTAAAATTTGGAGCACTTGCGTAGTTCAGCTGGTTGAACATTGAACTCTTGATCTCTTGGCTCAGGTCATGATCTCAGGGTCCTGGGATTGTGAGCCCTGTGTCAGGCTCTGTGCTCAATACAGAGTCTGCTTGTCCTTTCCCTCTGCCCCTCCTCGGGTTCACACACACTCTCTCTCTAAAATAAATAAATAAATAAATAAATAAATAAATAAATAAATAAAATCTTTTAAAAAAAAAGAAAGAACTATGTTGCTTTTGGGGTACCTAGGTGGCTCAGTCAGTTAAGTATCTGACTCTTGGTTTCAGCTCAGGTCATGATCTCAGGGTCCTGAGACTGAGCTCCATGTCAGGCTCTGCACTCAGCATGCAGTCTGCTTGAGATTCTCTCACCCTCTCCCTCTCCTTCCCCGTCTGCCTCTCCCCCCCACTCATGAGCTCTCTCTCTCTCAAATAAATGCATAAAAATTAAAAAAAAAAACCCAAACTAAAATTTGAATTTTCCTCTAATTATTGCATGCAGTTTACATTATACAACCAGATTGATTGTCTAAAATGAAGTGAAACTAAACCATCTTATTCACATGAGTCTGAGTACAAATTAAGTGAATTACTCAGGAAAAGAATGAACCCAATGTCAATACGTAAATAATCTTGTGTTTTGTTCTGATGGAGGAACACAGCCTCAAGTTATTTTTCCAGTACGAGAAAGCTCCTCTAGCTCCCTAAGAGCCGTAGCAGGTTGCAGTCAGAGGGCATGAACAGAATGAAATTAAAATTGTCCTCAAAAGAATAAACTTGTGACCTTGGCCTCATTAGTTGTATGGTGTTCTCTGAGTTAACAAGTTATAGCCTAAACAATTCATAATTGTATTCACATACATACTACAAATACCCCGAGTATCTTTGCACATAAGGAAAATAAATAGTCCTGGTCTCCCATGGCTCACTGATTTGCCCAGGAAGGTGTTTACTGCCATTCTTTGTGTGGAGGGAAGTCATGGGCTGTTGGTCCAAATACCAATCTGCCTTCAGTGTCTTCCTCACTTTTTAGGAACTTAGCCTTGGTTTACTAATCTACTATACTTTTTGGTTACAAAGGAAGCTCAGGCTATTGACTGTCAAAAATTCAAACTCTGATTGAAATGTCTTCCTGTGTAGCCTTGCACTGCTGAGTGATGGCAGCTTTCCACTGCAATGACAATCCAACCCAAGCCCCGCTGAAGCTGTAGTCCACAGATAACCACTCAGCAACCACTTATTGAGGGATTACAGCATTCAGTACTCCACTGGCATTTATGCAGGCATTGCTTAAAGCTCTGTTACCCAAACCACGTGTTTTACATCCTTTGTACATTTCACAAGGCATGGCAGAGAGAGTTTAAGAGTTTAAGAAGCAATTCTGTCAGGAAGTTTTGGGGCTCTGCCTAAGTCATCTAACCTATCTTGAATTCTATAACTGTAAGATTAAAGTATTGGGCTAGGTGACCTTGAAGTTGCCTTCAAGCTCTGAGATTTATGATTTCAAATTCAGGGGAAAATCCCACCCATGTCCTTATAAAAGCAAATTTTGCTCAAGATCCCTATCAGAGTTTAGACTGGGGGAAAGAAAAAACTTCAAGGAAGAACCTACTGCAATGGTTGCTAAGGAAACCAGCTGCATAGTGATTCAGGTTATTAATCAGTAATATCTTCCCAAGTAGTTAGCCAAGGTGGCAGAAATACCACCGTTAGAGCAAAATCCTTTTGATGGGATTGCATGTATAGTGGTTTCTGATTAAAATGTAAATCTCCATAGAGGTATTAATCTATTGTTAGCTATTAACAATTTATAGCATCAATTTTCAAGGGACAAACGAGGTACATTTTGAAGTGAGCAAATGAAGGAGGGAAGTTCTGGAATATGGCAAATCTGATGGGGAGACAAAGATCAGATGTAGCTTCACAGGAAGGACTGTCAGATGGGGGCAGCTTAAACAGATCTTTGGGAATCCAGGGGAAAGAAGCACTGAGATGAGGAAAGAGAGATGGTAAAACTGGAAGCAGGAGGATGCTGAGGATAGTGTGTTTGACAGTGGTGCCCCATAAGTGGGGTGAGTAGATAGAATAACAAAGTTCATTGTCTAAAAACGCAGAATATTTTTTATTCTAATTCAAGTTCTTACAGAGCATGTTCTAGATATATTCTGATTCTTAATATTAAGTTATTAAGATAAAAACAAAACAAATTTCTTAGTGTAAGAATAAGGCTACATTTCAATGTTTATTTCATAAAGAAACCATCAGAATTTAATATCAGCATGCCTAAAGGAGATTTACTTCTAATTTTTGAATCAGGGAATATAAATGGGAAGTTTTAAGTAGTCATGCCCACCAGACATTAAGGCCAAGTGGTTTGTTTTATTTGGTTTACTTTTTCCCCAAATCTTATATTAAATTGTTCTTATGAAAACTATTACACATACTGACATAGCTCAGGCTCAGTCTTGGGTTCATGCTTCCTGGAACTAATATGCTCTGGAGATTTGAAGGTTTTAGTCTCTCTGACATATTTGAAAAGAAGTTTTTAGAGTATTTCAGTAAGTTCTTTAATTTTCCTTGCATAAATAAACTAAATGGAATTTCTTCAAATAAGGTGTTATACCAAAGAATAAAGTGACCCAATACAAGGTAATACTTATTTTATATCTATATCACCTTAAGCATCATAGAGCGTTCCATGGTCTAATCAATTTAGAAAGTACAAATCCAGGTTTAACATTAACAGCTTCACTGGAAATCATTAAGTGCTCCCTAGAATATGTAAACTGGGAAGTGACAGTTTTCAAGTTACATGAAGACCCCCTGGCATATAATGTTGGGAATAAAACATCAAGTTTATGCATTTGGAAAGGATTCTAAACATGACAGAAAATTATAAGGTTGCTCCAGAACTTTTGGCTGCTTCCTGCTTTCAATGACTCCACACTTTGGTTCCCTTCCAAGATTATTTCCATGAATTTCAGACTTGTTTATCTCAATATCTACATGAGACTGTCTAAAAAACATCTTAAATAAAGCAGAACTTGTTTTACATGGTCCCAGTATCGACAAATTTCAGTCCCCGCAGTTTAGGTAAATTCCATCAGTCTTCCAAAGACACAGTTCAAATTCCAGTTACCATAGCATATTAACTCTAAGTAATTGCATAGAATACAGACTTTACTGCTAACTCTTTAGTCTACAAATTGCTACATAAATAACATATATGTTTTATGATCAGTGGCCAATCATGGCCCTTCTTGCAAAGTCTTTGGTGACTGGGTGCTGTGTATTTGTTATTCCGTTCATTCAGTGTATTTGCACAGACAGCAAAGCATGTGATTGTGCTACCTCCTTGTGTCTCAATAATAAACCCGCATTATATTTTACAAAAAGGGGTAACTGACAGAGGATATTGGCTAACGAAGAAGAAAGTGCAGCATAGAAACAAAAAGTGAGGGGTGCCTGGGTGGCTCAGTTGGTTAAGCCTCAGACTTGATTTCAGTTCAGGTCATGATCTCAGGGTTGTGAGATCCAGCCCTGCATCAGGCTTTGTGCTCAGCGGGGGATCTGCTTGAGATTCTCTCTTTCCATCTCTCTCTGCCCTTCACCCCTGCATGCTCACTTGTGTTCTCTCTCTCTCTCAAATAAATAAATAAATATTTTAAAAAGGAAACAAAAAGTGATAGCTGATAACATTAGAAGTGAAATTACAATAGAACAAATATGATGTTACAGAAAAAAGAGCTGATTTTGTGAATGTTAACATTATCCCCCTTTGAGACACTCTAGATATGCAGCCAGAGGAGCTTAGTGAAGGCAAACATACTGATATAAATGGGGAAAGTGGTTATAATGGAAGAGATGATGATGTCCCAGAGGAAATGATGCCAGTGAAGAAATTCATATTTAAAAATTTTCCAGAAATTTCACAACATTGGAAGCTCAAAGGATCCTAACTTGAAAAGGAATATGACAATTTGTCAAGTCATGGAAAAGATGCTTGCTCCGTATTGTAAGCTATATGCTAAGAAAGTAAGCACTGTTCAACTTACTATTGATAAACCTCTTTCTTATAGGAAATAAATATTCTAATTTTCAGTGTCTCTAATGTTTTAAATTTTAGTGTGCTGAACGTTATTTTTGTACTTTTTCATTTCCCTATGTTTATAAGAGTAAGAGAGTTTTTAAATATTTTGATAAAAGCTTTTAAAGGTAATGACACAACTGTAATTTTCCAATTGGTTTTTAAAATTGTTTTGCCCACTTTCAGCTTATATAATCAGTTTACGGTCCCACATTACTACACGAAGAGAACATGTTCCAATACTGTAACTCCTGAGCTTCTCCTGAAAATTCGCTCTATCAGCAGTGATTCCCATCTTAGATCATGGCAACTGCATCCTTCCCTGCTGCTTAGATTCAGAGCTGTGGAGCCATCATTGACTCCTCTCTTCCCTTCATATCTCAAATCCAACATGCTAGTAATTCCTGTTGGCTCTACCCACAAAATGCATGCAGAATTAGAACTCTCTTCATTTCCTCTACTGTTACTACCCAGATCCCATCACCATCACCTCCATCTCTTACATTAATTATTGCAACAGAATCAACTCGGCTCCAACTTGCATTCTTACTACTTGCTTCCAGAGTCTCTTCTCGAATCAGCAGCCAGAGGGACTTAGTTGCAATGTAAATCAGATCCTGTGAGTCTTCTTAAGAACCAGTGGCTTTCCAGTTCACTCGGAGGAAAAGCCAAAGTCTAAGGACCTACAAGGCCTAAAATAATGTGCATTCCCTACCCCAGATCTCACCACTGCCATGTTTCTTCTCTGATCACATTCCTTACCCTCTTCTTCTCGCTGCCTTGCACCAGTCACACTAGCCTCCTTGTTGTCTCTGGAACGTGGTCCTGCCTTAGGACTTCACACGTATTTGTTACTTTTATCTATAATACGATTCCCCCACGTTTCTCCCTCATCACCTTCAAATGGTTGCTAAAATGACACTTTCTCAATAAAGCCTGTCCTAACTACCCTATTTAAAACTGAAAATTTCCATCCTTGCCTAATTCTACTTTACATTTCCCCCTCCAAAGTACCTATCACCTATTACATACTGTAAATTTCCCTTTTATTTTATTACCAGTCTTCCCCTCCATTTTCCCCAATAAAATAGAGAAGCTCCACAAAGGCAGAGATTTTTGTTATTTTCACTCATGTATTTCCAAAGCCTTAAGCCATGTGAGGCACATATTTGGCACTCAATAAACATTTGTTGAGCAAATAAATGTAATGAATGATGCACAAAAATATATGGTGTCCCTACATTCTTAAGGAGAAAGAAAGAAAGAAAGAAGAAAGAAAGAAAGAGAAGAAGGAAGGGAGAGAGAGAAAGAAAGACAGGAGGGAGACAGAAAGAAAGACGGAAAGAAAGAAAGAGGCTAGCTATGTATTCCAAGGGCTTTTTCTTCATAACCCAGCTCAAGAGGTTTCAAAGGAAACATTGCTTAGGGCTATGAAAGCAGAGTTTCCAAGGTAGGTGGGTGGGGACAAGGGATTTGACAGCAGAAGACTGATTATAATGAGATGAACAGTTCTCTCAGATTATCCTGAGAGGAGAAGAGTCTTCTCAAGGAGCTAAGCATAAGGACTGTGTGATTACCAAGGGTGCAGAGGAGGGGGAGCACATCAGAATAGTCTGTATCTGAGACAGATAGCAGTGCCGAAACAAGGGAGATGTCATGAGTACTTTTAAGCAGGTACGGTTAGCAGGAAACTTCTTGGAGGAGAGATGTTACACAGGAATTTTCAGTTTTCTTGTCAAGTACATGCTGCCACTTTGAGAAAATCTACATTGAAAATTTGCATTATTCTTCACAAATCCTCTATGATTCTGTAGGAGTCAATAACTCTTGTTTCACTAATGCAAAACTGTAAAGTCCTAGGCCAGGAAGGGAGTGGATAGTGCCTTATTTTGTTTATAATCACAGAATCACAAACTATACCTGTATTCAGAGCTTTCCTCTCTCCTTCCCAATCAGTATTTTCCCAATAGTATCCTCTATGAAATGGGCAAGCCAGACATCAATCCTAAGAAAAATGAGAAGGGAGTTAATTAGTGATTTATGAAAAGTGTCAGACAAAAATGATATCTTGGAAATTGACAGGCAAGATGGCGGAGGAGTAGGAGACCTATATTTTGTCTGGTCCTAGGAATTCAGCTAGATAGAGAGCAAACCATTCTGAATACCTACGAACTCAACAGGAGATGGAAGAAAAGTATAGCAGCAACTCTCAACAGAAAAGCGACCACTTTCTGGAAGGTAGGACGTTTGGAGAAGTGAATCCGAGGTGATATTTGGGAGGATAGATGGTGGGGGAGGGGCCTCCGTCCACTGCTTCTGGCAAGTGATAGAGGAGCGGAGCACAAAATCGGAACTTTTAGAAGCCTGCTCCATGGAGGGACGTTGCTCCAGTGGCTAAGCAGGGGGTGGAGACCTCCCGGGACAGTGTGGTTTCAGGACCCTTGGTGTCACAGAAAGACTGGGGGTGCCTGAGTGTGGCAGAGCTCCCACGTATCGGAGCAGGGAAGCCGGCTGCAGAGATGGAGCCGAGGAGCAGGCTCTCAGCTCGGGGTTGCCATAAACCATGATCTGTGGCACAGTCGGGCCACTGCTCTTCCAGCAGGGACCCAACAAGTGGCAGATCTGGGGAGACACCTGTTCCTCCCCCGGGAGGAGCGGCGTGGGAGTGCACCGCAGGGATCTGCTGGGTTTGGAGACCCCACAAGGGGTCCGGTGCCAGAGATAGAAATGCTCAGTCACAGGCCGGGTGAGTACGGAGTGCGACCGGAGACCGGGGAGACCGGAGTGACTGACTGCTTTTCTCTGGGGGCTCACTGAGGAGTGGGGCCCCGAGTTCTCGGCTCCTCCAGGGCGGAGATTGGGAGGCCGCCATTTTCACTCTCGCCCTCCAAAGCTGTACGGAAAGCTGGTGGGGAACAAAAGCTCCGGAGAGCAAACCCAAGCAGATTACTTAGCCCGGACCGGCAAGGGTGGGGCAATTCTGCCTAAGGCAAACACATTTGGGAACCATGGCAACAGGCCCCTCCCCCAGAAGATCAGCAAGAACAGCCAGCCAAGACCAAGTTTACCCATCAATTAGAACGGCACTAGAGGAATACTGCACATAGAATTCATGGCTTTTTTCCCGTGATTCTTTAGTCTTTCAAAGTTAATTTTTTTAACTTTCTTTTTCTTTTTTTTTCTCTAATTTTTCTTTTTCCCTTTTTCAACCAACATCTTATCAATCCCTTTATAAAAAAATCTTTTTTATTTTTCATTTTTAGAGTCATATTCTATCCCTTCATAGTAGTTAACCTTATTTTTGGTATCTATCTATCTATCTATCTATCTATCTATCTATATATATATATGTTGTTCTCTCTTTAAAATTTTGGGATACAGTTTCTTCTAACAGACCAAAATATACCCTAAATCTCTAGTGTATGGCTTTGTTCTAGTCTCCTGACTGATAACATTCTCTCCCATTTTTTTTTTTAAATCTTCTTCTTTCTTTTTCAAACAACATTTTATCTTATCAATTCCTTTTGTAAAATCTTTTATAATTTTCATCTTTACAGTCATATTCCATCCCTTCATCATATTTACCCTTATTTTTGTACATATACAAGCCTTTCTTTCTTTAAAATTTTGGGAGGCACTTTATTCTAACACACCAAAATACACCCAAAATCTAGTGTGTGGCACTGATCTATGCACCAGCCTGATCATATTTGATCATATTCTGTTTTTGCTTGTTTGTTTTTTATCTTTTTCTTTTTCTTTTTTCTTTCTTTCCCTTTCTTTTCTCCCGGTTTCAGGTCTCTTCTGATTTGTTTAGTGTATATTTTTCTGGGGTTGTTGTTACCCTGTTAACATTTTGTTCTCTCATTCATCTATTGTCCTCTGGACAAAATGACAAGATGGAAAAAATCACCTCAACAAAAAGAACAAGAGGCAGTACCAACTGCCAGGGACCTAATCAATATGGACATTAGTAAGATGTCAGAACTAGAGTGCAGAATGACGATTTTAAAGATACTAGCTGGGCTTGAAAAACGCATGGAAGATATTAGAGAAACACTTTCTGGAGAAATAAAAGAACTAAAATGTAACCAAGTCAAAATCAAAAAGGCTATTAATGAGGTGCAATCAAAAATGGAAGCTCTAACTGCTAGAATAAATAAGCAGAAGAAAGAATAAGTGATATAGAAGACCAAATGATGGAAAATAAAGAAGCTGAGAAAAAGAGAGATAAACAACTACTGGATCACGAGGGCAGAATTCAAGAGATAAGCGATACCATAAGACAAAACAATATTAGAATAATTGGGATCCCAGAAGAAGAAAGAGAGAGAGGGGCAGAAGGTATATTGGAGCAAATTATAGCAGAGAACTTCCCTAATTTGGGGAAGGAAACAGGCATCAAAATCCAGGAGGCACAGAGAACCCCCCTCAAAATCAATAAAAATAGGTCAACACCCCGACATCTAATAGTAAAACTTACGAGTCTCAGAGACAAAGAGAAAATCCTGAAAGCAGCTCGGGAGAAGAGATCTGTAACCTACAATGGTAGAAACATTAGATTGGCAACAGACCTATCCACAGAGACCTGGCAGGCCAGAAAGGACTGGCATGATATATTCAGAGCACTAAATGAGAAAAATACGCAGCCAAGAATACTATATCCAGCTAAGCTGTCATTGAAAATAAAAGGAGAGATAAAAAGCTTCCAGGACAAACAAAAACTAAAGGAATTTGCAAACACGAAACCAGCCTTACAAGAAATATTGAAAGGGGTCCTCTAAGCAAAGGGAGAGCCTAAAAGTAACATAGACCAGAAAGGAACACAGACAATATACAATAACAGTCACCTTACAGGCAATACAATGGCACTAAATTCATATCTTTCAATAGTTACCCTAAATGTAAATGGGCTAAATGCCCCAATCAAAAGACACAGGGTATCATATTGGATAAAAAAACAAGACCCATCGATATGCTGTCTGCAAGAGACTCATTTTAGACTCAAAGACACCCCCAGATTGCAAGTGAGGGGGTGGAAAACAATTTACCATGCTAATGGACACCAAGAAAGCTGGGGTGGCAATCCTTATATCAGGCAAATTAGATTTTAAACCAAAGACTATAATAAGAGATGAGGAAGGACACTATATCCTACTTAAAGGGTCTATCCAACAAGAAGATCTAACAATTGTAAATATCTATGCCCCTAACATGGGAGCAGCCAATTATATAAGCCAATTAATAACAAAAGCAAAGAAACATATTGACAACAATACAATAATAGTGGGGGACTTTAACACCCCCCTCACTGAAATGGACAGATCATCTAAGCAAAAGATCAACAAGGAAATAAAGACTATAAATGACACACTGGACCAGATGGACTTCACAGATATATTCAGAACATTCCATCCCAAAGCAACAGAATACACATTCTTCTCTAGTGCCCATGGAACATTCTCCAGAATAGATCATATCCTAGGTCACAAATCAGGTCTTAACCAGTACCAAAAGATTGGGATCATTCCCTGCCTATTTTCAGACCACAATGCTTTGAAACTAGAACTCAGTCACAAGAGAAAAGTCGGAAAGAACTCAAATACATGGAGGCTAAAGAGCATCCTATTGGAGAATGAATGGGTCAACCAGGAAATTAAAGAAGAATTAAAAAAATGCATGGAAACCAATGAAAATGAAAACACAACTATTCAAAATCTTTGGGATGCAGCAAAGGCAGTCCTAAGAGGAAAGTATATAGCAATACAAGCCTTTGTCAAGAAACAAGAAAGGTCTCAAGTACACAACCTAACCCTACACCTATAGGAGCTGGAGAAAGAACAGCAAATAAAGCCTAAACCCAGCAGGAGAAGAGAAATAATAAAGATCAGAGCAGAAATCAATGAAATAGAAACCAAAAGAACAGTAGAACAGATCAATGAAACTAGGAGCTGGTTCTTTGAAAGAATTAACAAGATTGATAAACCCCTGGCTAGACTTATCAAAAAGAAAAGAGAAATGACCCAAATCAACAAAATCATGAATGAAAGAGGAGAGATCACAACCAACACCGAAGAAATACAAACAATTATAAGAACATATTATGAGCAACTATATGCCAGCAAATTAGGTAACCTGGAAGAAATGGACGCATTCCTAGAGATGTATCAACTACCAAAACTGAACCAGGAAGAAATAGAAAACCTGAACAGACCTATAACCACTAAGGAAATTGAAGCAGTCATCAAAAATCTCCCAACAAATAAAAGCCCAGGGCCAGATGGCTTCCCAGGGGAATTCTACCAAACATTTAAAGAAGAATTAATACCTATTCTTCTGAAACTGTTCCAAAAAATAGAAATGGAAGGAAAACTTCCAAACTCATTTTATGAGGCCAGCATTACCTTGATCCCAAAACCAGACAAAGACCCCATCAAAAAGGAGAATTACAGACCAATATCCTTGATGAACATGGTTGCAAAAATTCTCACCAAAATACTAGCCAGTAGGATCCAACAGTACATTATCCCTAGGCTGCAAGGTTGGTTCAACATCTGCAAATCAATCAATGTGATACAATACATTGATAAAAGAAAGAACAAGAACCATATGATCCTCTCAATAGATGCAGAAAAAGCATTGACAAAGTACAGCATCCTTTCTTGATCAAAACTCTTCAGAGTATAGGGATAGAGGGTACATATCTCAATATCATAAAAGCCATCTATGAAAAACCCACAGCGAATATCATTCTCAATGGGAAAAAACTGAGAGCTTTCCCCCTAAGGTCAGGAACATGGCAGGGATGTCCACTATCACCACTGCTATTCAACATAGTATTAGAAATCCTAGCCACAGCAATCAGACAACAAAAAGAAATAAAAGGCATCTGAATCAGCAAAGAAGACAAACTCTCACTCTTTGCAGATGATATGATACTTTATGTGGAAAACCCAAAAGACTCCACCCCAAAACTGCAGAACTCATACAGGAATTCAGTAAAGTGGCAGGATACAGAATCAATGCACAGAAATCAGTGGCATTCCTATATACCAACCACAAGACAGAAGAAAGAGAAATTAAGGAGTCAATCCCATTTACAATTGCACCCAAAACCATAAGATACCTAGGAATAAATCTAACCAAAGAGGCAAAGGATCTGTACTCAGAAAACTATAAAATACTCATGAAAGAAATTGAGGAAGACACAAAGAAATGGAAAAACGTTCCATGCTCATGGATTAGAAGAAAAAATGTTGTGAAGATGTCAATGCTACCTAGAGCAACCTACACATTCAATGCAATCCCTATCAAAATACCATCCACTTTTTTCAAAGAAATGGAACAAATAATCCTAAAATTTGTATGGAACCAGAAAAGACCCGAATAGCCAGAAGAATGTTGAAAAAGAAAAACAAAGCTGGTGGCATCACAATTCCAGACTTCAAGCTCTATTACAAAGCTGTCATCATCAAGACAGTATGGTACTGGCACAAAAACAGGCACATAGATCAATGGAACAGAATAGAGAGCCCAGAGATGGATCCTCAACTCTATGGTCAACTAATCTTCGACTAAGCGGGAAAGAATGTCCAATGGAAAAAAGACAGTCTCTTCAACAAATGCTGTTGGGAAAATTGGACAGCCACATTCAGAAGAATGAAACTGGACTATTTCCTTACACCACACACAAAATAGACTCAAAATGGTTGAAAGACCTAAATGTGAGACAGGAGTCCATCAAAATCCTAAAGGAGAATACAGGCAGCAACCTCTTTGACCTCAGCCACAGCAACTTCTTCCTAGAAACATTGCCAAAGGCAAGGGAAGCAAGGGCAAAATGAACTACTGGGACTTCATCAAGATAAAAAGCTTTTGCACAGCAAAAGAAACAGTCAACAAAACCAAAAGACAACGGACAGAATGGGAGAAGATATTTGCAAATGACATATCAGATAAAGGGCTAGTATCCAAAATCTATAAAGAACTTATCAAACTCACCACCCAAAGAACAAATGATCCAATCAAGAAATGGGCAGAAGACATGAACAGACATTTTTCCAGAGAAGACATCCAAATGGCCAACAGACACATGAAAAAGTGCTCAACATCGCTCGGCATCAGGGAAATCCAAATGAAAACCTCAATGAGATACCACCTCACACCAGTCTGAATGGCTAAAATTAACAAGTCAGGAAATGACAGATGTTAGCGGGGATGTGGAGAAAGGGGAAGTTCCTCAAAAAGATGAAAATAGAGCTACCATATGATCCAGCAATTGTCCTACTGGGTATTCACCCCAAAGATACAAATGTAGGGATCCAAAGGGGTACGTGCACCCTGATGTTTATAGCAGCAATAGCCAAACTGTGGAAAGAGCCAAGATGTCCATCGACAGATGAATGGATAAAGAACATGTGGTGTGTATATATATATATATGTATATATATACAATGGAATATTATGCAGCCATCAAAAGGAACAAGAGCTTGCCATTTGCAACGACGTGGATGGAACTGGAGGGTATTATGCTGAGCGAAATAAGTCCATCAGGGAAAGACATGTATCATATGACCTCACTGATATGAGGAATTCTTAATCTCAGGAAACAAACTGAGGTTTGCTGGAGTGGTGGGGTGTGGGAGGGATGGGGTGGCTGGGTGATAGACATTGGGGAGGGTATGTGCTATGGTGAGCGCTGTGAATTGTGTAGGACTGTTGAATTACAGACCTGTACCTCTGAAACAAATAATACATTATATGTTAAAAAAAAAAAAGAAGAAGAAGAAGATAGCAGGAAGGGAAAAATGAAGGGGGTGAAATCGGAGGGGGAGACGAACCATGAGAGACTATGGACTCTGAGAAACAAACTGAGGGTTCTAGAGGGGAGGAGGGTGGGGGGATGCATTAGCCTCGTGATGGGTATTAAAGAGGCAACGTACTGCATGGAGCACTGGGTGTTATACGCAAACAACGAATCATGGAACACTACATCAAAAACTAATGATGTAATATATGGTGATTAACACAACATAATAAAAAAATAATAAAAAAAAGAAATTGACAGAATGTACAAGTCCACAAAATATTGATATATTTTGCTACCTACAAAATGGATTGCTATGCAGTCATTAAAAATGATGTTTCTGAAGAATTGTAGTTTATAGGAATATGCACAAAAATATGCATGCTATCAAATTAAGTGGAACACCAAGATGCAGAACAGTGTAGGCAGTCTCTATCCAATATGTTTCTAATGTGTATTTGCATATATATTTATACTTTTGCACAGATACATAGAAAGTGATCAATAAATATTTTTGAACATGTAAAAAAATGATAACTTATATTGGGTGGATCTATTTTATCTAAAATTTAAAATCTATTTTATTTAAAATTTAATTCTATTATCCACTTACCTGGAATCCCTGGTTTTTCTTGAGAGTATTTTTAACCATCATTAAATAAGTAAGTCTCTGTTGCTACAACCTTAGGAGCACAATATATAGAACTACCCATGGGAGAAGCAGCTCAATTACAAATCAGCTACCAACTGTAGAGGATCAGCCATCAAGGCTTTCACTCTGGAGTTTATAGTTGAAACCACTGTTAGTTTTCTGTTCATGATGTCATGATTTATGTGGATGTCACTCTAGGTCAGAAGGCACACCTCGGTAGCATATTTTTCTTCTTCTTTTATTTTTTTAGTACAGTGACACACAGTGTTACATTAATTTCAGGTGTACAACATAGTGATTCGACAACTCTATAAGTTATACTGTGCTCACCACGAGTGTAGCTACCATCTGTCACCACACAACGCTATTACAATACCATCAACTACATTCCCTACGCCGTACCTTTCATCCCCGTGACTTATTCTTTCCATAACTGAAAGCCTGTACCTCATACTCCCCTTCATCCATTCTGTCCATGCTCCCACCCTCTTCTCTTCTGACAACCACCAGTTTTTTGTTTTCTGTATTTATGAGTCTGCTTTACTGCTTATTTCTCTGAGGTGTCCACTACAATAATGTGAAATAGAATCATGAGCACCCTACCCGTCCTATTCTAGAAACATATCATGCAAATTTGGTAATTATCCATACAGATGTTTCAAGTTGATTCAACAACTGAAAAAAAAACAAACACCCCAGACATTTAATTTTTAATTTTGTTTTCACATTTGGGATATATTTCATTATACCTGAAACCCAAAAAAAGTACAAAGAATGTTTCAGAATACCATTCCAGTTGGCAATGTTTAGAAAAAGAGTTCCAAATGACATGCTGACATAATGTTTACAAATACACACATACACATATGCCTTATTGTATGTTCTCAGTGAAGGTCTGTGTGTCTGTGTGTGTGTCCATTCATAAAATACATCAATAATTTTACTCATTATTTATTTATTCCACTAATTTGTACAAAGTGTTCAGTCCTGGCAGATGGATGTGAGGACAACAAGAACCATCTGTCCATGCAGGAATCCAGATTACAGAGAAGATGGTCGGGAGATTCCCAAGGACATGGAGGATCGAAGAAGCTGAGGATTTTCACTAAGCAGAGGAGGACAAATGCCAGTTGACTCTAATGCTTTACCAGGCCTCCAGAGGAGGGAGCAGTTTTATAAACTATTTTCATTACTAAGTTCCCTAAGGAGGATTCTAGCATCCAACCCTCTTCCCACCAGTCTGGCATTGTCCTGTGTCCAGCCACCCCTGGTGAGGGCTGTCTTTTTCCACCACCAGCAGAGAGTGAGCTGCAGATTCCTTATCCTTCTATCTCTCCCGCCTCCATATTTCTGCTCTTAATGTTTTCTTCTGGGGCAAAAAGGGGAAGAAGGGGAAGAAATAATAATGACACATTTAAAAAAGCCACAAAATTTCTACTTTGGATCTTTGTTCTATCTTAATTGACCCTTTGGGTAAAACTCTCTGCCATGGACTAGACATAAAGAACCATATTTATGACTTTAAAATTCATATCCAAGAAAATATGGCACTTAAATATTCTCAGCCTATGGTAATTTTCACTTCCATACAGAACTTAAAAGGCATCATCTTTCAAACATAATTTAGAAGGCAGTGGGAGATGGTGAAAAGGTAGGACTTTTGCAGTATGAAAGACCTGGGTTTAAATCCCCACTGTTCTACCTCCTCTCTGAGATACTCTGGCAGATTCCTGAGCTGCTATTGTTATCAGTTTCTTTATCTGTGTTAAGGAACTAATGAATCTTGAATATAGAAGAAAGAGGGATAGAGTTTAAATACAGAATGACTTCTCAATGATTATTTGTTCCTTCCTGTTGAACAGATATGAATATGATCTTTAATTTTCACATTCTTTAAACTGAGGAATGAAAGATAATAACATCTATTGAAAACTTACTATGTTTCAGGCACTGGGTTAAGTGCTTTCATAATCCATTAATTACACTAATTACATTACATTAATCCATTTAATTCTTACAATAACTTTATAAATTAGGAACTATTGTTATCTTTTTTTTTTAATAGTCAAGGAAAATGAGGCCTGTAGAGTTGCAGTAATGCGCCTGAAGTTGAAAAGCAGACAATTGAAGTCGAACTGCCCCATCTCATCTGTGTTGTCACCCACTAGACTATAGATCTCTTCACTAAAGCATCGTATCCAAACATTTCTTTCAAATCAGTGTTATATGAAATTTTAGGGAAAGATTTCCATCTAAAATAGTGAAGCACTTCATTAAAATATTCCTATCCTGTATATTGTTTAAATGAACTATTATTGATGAGTTACAGCAAAAGGTTAATTCAAGTGATAAATGAAAAATCCTGAGTTCAGATGACAACACTAAAACTGAGCTGATCACCAGATTATCAAATGTCACTAAACTCTTTACCTGTGATCTACTCTTTTCTAATCCCCTGCATCTCTGGATTGGATATGCTTAATTATTGAAGTTAATCTCAATATTTCCAGTGTATTTTGGTATAAATAAGTGAGAGATTTTTATTTAGAAAGATGCTATGCACATATCTATCTCATTAAGACTAAAACATAATTATATCTTCTTCTAGGTTTAAGGCCACACTTCTCAAAGTAAGAAATTTAAGTATATTAAAGAAAATCCAGGAAGATGAGGATTCTAATACATCAGGTCTTTGGCAATGGAGGATAGATAATTATTTACTCTGAGTAGTAACCATCTACCTTCCTATAGTTGGAGACATGTGCTATGTGTGTGCTTGGGTGCATGTGTACATGTATGATTGTTGGAGAGGAAGTGTGTTGGTCGTGAAGGCCAAGTCAGATCTGGTGATTCTCACAAGGCTTCTCCAGCCATTGGGCTGAACAAATTTCTGATAATTCTGATGGTTGATTGTATTTCTGTCCAGTAAGCTGCTGGAGGTGAGGGATATGACTCTCTCTGAATCTCTTATCATCTTATACTCTGAGGCTTTCCTTTATGTCTGGCACTTTGGCCCTTCAATCATCACCTCTGCATTCACATTCCAAGCTCTTACTGAAGGGTTCCAAAATGTCACGAAGAAAAGATGTATGAATGTATGGAGGAAATGGAGAACCCTCAGTTCTATTTATGTTCACCTTAATCTTGCCAGTTAGAAGAGAGTCATATATCACTTTCTGGCTGGCAAACTACAAGAAAAGGGCAATTTGCCACAGGAACACTATATAATTTTTCTCCAAAAGAATAACTGATTTAATCTCTTGAGAAGCACCCTTGTCGTGTGCGTGTGTGTGTGTGTGTGTGTGTGTATCAGTGGTAAATCTTTATTTGAATAGGTCAGTGTTGGTTAATTATCTGATTTACCAAAGGATTCCTAACATATATCCTAATGACAAACAAATATTATTTTTGAGACAGAGGTTGGTTTAGTTTTACTATATATAACACATGTATTTCAGGATAAATAATACTTTGTAGTTTTATTGTCCTGTAGATTCTCAGTAACAATTGTTTGTGATGTATATACAATACCTTCGTTTGAGAGGAGGCTGGACTAAATTATCTCTATATGTCTTTCCAGGATTCATGGTATCTTTGTGTACTTGAGCAACCAAAAGAAGAAAAGGCAGAGACTGGTTGGGTTTTTCCATTGTCTGCCATGGCAGTCTGGCATCTCTCTTTCCCTTGGGGTGGCCATCACTCTCTCTGAGCTTCTAGGGGCCATTCTCACAGCATGTTTGCAATTATCTTCTAGGGTCTATGTCAGGGTGTTAAATCTAGATCTTACCGAACTGGTTGCATCTTGATAAACTCTCCTTATCTAACTTTACTTTCTTCCTGGGCCTCTTGCTCCAGTCCCTTCAGACTCCAATCCCATATATATTCTTATGATTCCTGTCCATTCCTCCCTTGGCTGATTCAGCTTGTCTCTAACCATCTTATATTGCTTTTCAACCACCTGATACCTTTTACTGACCAGTGCAGCTCCTTTCATCAGAATACCATCCAAGGTTAGCATTAATGATAATTTTAAGAATTAACACCACTATCTTTTTCCAGAGTATATCAATATTCCATCTACTGCCAGTGATGGGGTCCTCATTGCTAGACAGGTGTTGTGTGATCCAGCTCCAAAATTTTATCCTAGATTCTGCTTTCCTTAACCACTTTCAGTATCAACCACAGCAATTGGGTTTCCAGGAAAACAGACTCCAAGTCACACATTAGCATGCAAGAAGTTAACTGATGAGTCTCTTGGAAATGACCTGTGTAGAAACAAAAGAGAGTAGAAATGGACGGAGCAGATATTGGGCTGCAATACAGTCACATCAAGGCCTCAGCTGACCTATGGGAAACTTAAAGTTGGACTGGCTCATTAGGGTTGCCTCATGACAGGGCAAGGAGGCTAGACCTGTACTTCCACATCAACCAGTCATGCCTCCAGGAACAGTGTGTTTCTTTGGGGAAAGTGACTTCCCTCAGCAGAGGGCAATTAGCTGAGAGGATGGACAGCTGAGATCTATTATCCAGCAGCTGGGAGATAAGTCTTTCAGTCTTGAAGGAAGATCTGGATGGCAGTACACAGCATCCACTAGTACATCTGGTCCATATTGCTTATGTGGGGAAATCACAATCAACTTCTCTCAGGTGGATTATTACTTCTATAGAGACTCCCCTCTTTGTAACCCCATATCACAAACTATGCATTATTTTCATATACTGCCATATATTCTTCACACTGAAGACAAGCAAAAAATTTTTACCCTCTTTTAGTCATCCCACGAATCCATGAATAACTTCAGAGAAGACTCACATCTGTATGAGCATATGAACTGAGAACTGATAGTATATTTGGGGCATGGAACAATATGTCGGTCATGCAATTTTTCTCTATGGAATGTATAGACATGTTTTGGCTGCTTGAGACTGGACTCAGAATTGAAAGAGTCTTTTGTCCTCCCCACTTAACAGGCAGAAATCTGGAGTCAGATCTTTTGTGTGCATTTCTTCTATGCTCTCCTATACTAGGTCATGTTATTTAGCAAATAATGAGCTGATCAAAATTTGTGGTATTTTTTTCTTACTCAATTTAGGCTTCTTTCTTTTCCTATTTTGATTTTAATTTATATACATTAAATTTTGATAGTCATCTGTTTTGTGGATGCCAGAAGTGGGAAAAGATCCCAGTGATATTCCCATGATGCGGAGATATTACTGAAAGCTCAAAGAACAAAAGCTTATAAAGAGAAGACAGAGATAAACACTAGAGTTTAGTCACAAAGTCTCTCCTATTGTATTCAACACACACACACGCACACACACACAATCACCCACATCCATATATGCTTATCAATCAAAGATTAGCCTCTTAGTTAGACTCTTGATATATCTGAATATAATTACCAATAGCAGCTTTTTATTTGTGGATTTACTTATTTAAAAATGTTAATTTATAATTATTATTTTTAGATTTTATCATTTTTTAGAGTTAATAATTATTTATCTGTACTTACTACTTATTAATTCACTAAGGTCTAGAACACAATAGTAAAAATGTTATAATGTGTATTTTTGGCTAAGGTAATGAATAAGGTCATTGGTCCCCACGCCTCCAATAAAATACTAAGAAAAGACGGTTTTGGCTATCATTTGGGATTGTTTCCCAAACTTTTTATTTTGAGATATTAGACCTATAGAAAGTTGTGAGATTACTAAGAATTCCCATGGATGCTTGGATTTCCCAAATGTTAATATTTTACAATTTTTACTGTATCCATCTCTTTCTTGTTTTCTCTTTCTCTTATTATCTATTTATGTATATCTAACTTTTTTCTGAACTGTTTGAGAGTAAGTTGAAGACATGATCTCCCCTAACCCCTAAATACTTCTATGTCTTCCTATAAACTGCTATATTATTTCACATAATGCCGGGAATGGCCAGCAATCCCTGTACCGACGGATGAAAGATGACTCCAAATTTTGCTGTTGAAGAGAGAAGACAAGGGGGTCAACGCTCAGAGACGAAGACCCTTTGTTCCTCTTTGCTCCCACTTTTATTGGTCCTTCAGGATAATCACAAATCCTTATCACCGTTTCTCAAGCACATGCTGTGTGACAAGGGGTCTTACTGAAACTAGGAGGATCTGTTTACGGGAAAGATATGATATGCTAATCTGCATGTTCTAAGAGTTCTGCTAAACACAAAGGGACAATGCATACATCTCTTAGATCCCCGGGTAGCTGTTTGGGCTAAGAAAGCTTCGGGGAAGGCAACTCCCCATGGCATTCCTACGGCAGAGTGGTCACGCAGGCCTTGGCATTCCAAAGGCCTATACCCTTCTCTGAAACCTTCCCTCGCCCCCAGCAGCCTCCATGTTGCATTTTAGCAAGTCAGGTATTATGGCTGATTTCATGCTCCACATTAACCCCAACAATATAACTGCAGTGTAATTATCAAAATTGGGAAATTAACATTGATACAATACTATTATCTAATCTATATACTTGTACAGATTTCACCAATTATCTCAATAATGTTCTGTCACTTCTGGGCACCTGGGTGTCTCAGTTGGTTAAGCAACTGCCTTTTGCTCAGGTCATGATCTCAGGGTCCTGGAATCGAGCCCCGCATCGGGCTCCTTGTTTGGTGGGGAGCCTGCTTCTCCCTCTCCCTCTACCTGCTATTCTGCCTGTTTGTGTTCTCTCTCTTTCAAATAAATAAATAAATAATCTTTAAAAAAGATAATAATAATGTTCTGTCACTTCATAATTATAGTTAAGTATACTTACGACTGCCATTTCTTTCCTTAGAGGATTTACATTTAGTTATGGTTCTTAATAATACATAAAACCTCTGAAAAGGTATGCTGAATTTTGTATTTGTGTGCCTATATTCTTTTCTCTGGGAAAGAGCCTATACATTTCATCAGCTTCTCAAAGAGACCACTAACCCCAAAACAGCTGATGGACTATTGAACTGGGAGGTAAGCAGTGGCAGTATGGGGCCCAGAGGCAGAAATACATGGCTTGTATTTGCTCAAACATGTTGGGGATCTAGGTAAAGGGATGCATATGGTTCTTCAAGTTTGTACCTGGTTTTGTTCCACTCAATAGGGCCTGAGAACAGAGAGCATTTGGGATATAAAATCTCAAGGTAGGAGTAAACGATGTGTTTTCAAGGCTCTAGAGAACAGATGCCAAGATGGAATTACACACTTAGGACATTTCTTAGTAGAAATGCCAGTAAAAGAAAAAAGAGAGGGAGACAGAGAACATGGAGAGAGCTTACAGGCAGTGATGAGGTCTGACACCTGTGAAGGAGGGGAAGAACGAAGGATTGTGTACAAAGAGTGTCAGACTGCAGCAAAGTTCTAAGAAAATGCAGCGACTGAAAGTCCATGAGCCAAAACTCTCCACAAGAAAAGTTCCAGGTCAGGCAATGATGGACCTCTTTGGTACCCTGCTGTTTTGCATTGACCACAAGCAGTCAATGGGAAGTATGGCCTTGGATCCAATAGAGTGGTGGATCCAGAGGACAGCAGCTGGGTCAGTTCTGTTGGTCAACTCTGCTCCCAGTAGCAGATAAGTGGTACGTTTCACACAGGTAAGTTCATCTGGTTCCCCTGCATCACTCCCTTAGGTACCCCAAGCATGTTAGTTGTCAACATGATGGGGGTACAGTCAAGCAAATAGGGGATATGAGCTCTCCCTGAGCAGACTTGACAAACTACAAGTGCCTCATAAATTAGAGTTGAATAAATGTCACTATCGACGTCTATGTTCCATATGGGTTTCTAAATGGTACAGAAAATACCTAAATCTCAATACTAACACTCCTATTTATGTTAAAACATTTAAATGACAGGCAACTGCAATTATATAAATTGGAATATAAAATATCAGAGAGACATTACAGAGTTGACCTCAAAAGCGGTATTTATGTATATATATATTTAAAACTCTTTAGGAGGGGAAAGATGGTGGACGAGTAGGGGACCCTATTTCAACTGGTCCCCAGAATTGAGCTGGATATCTACCAGACCACTCTGAGCACCCACGAAACCAGCCTGAGATGTAAGAAGATCTGGATCTCTACAAACAGAATATCGCAGGCGGTTGGTTTTGAGGTACGAAGTGGGGAGCCATGATTCTGCAGGCAGATTTCGGAGGATAAACGGCAGCGGGAGGGTGCCCGACCATGGGGATCCTACACCACCAGTGAGTGACAGCCTTGCGCGCTGTGGACGGGGCACAGACTCGCAGACTGGTAGCAGCAGGGAAAGGACTTTAGGGCAGCCCCCGCGGCGGAAACCTGGAGTGGCGGGGTCATGCCTGCGAACTGGGGCTGCTGGCGGTTTTAGAAGCACAAAGGGCAGAGATGAGCCCCGACCTGGAGGCAGGACTGGGAGCACTGCGGAGGGGCGCACAACCCAGGACGCTGCAGTTTATAGCAGCACAGGACAGAAACGGAGACAGTGTGGCCTGGAGAGCTTACTGAAGAATAGACTGCGATCTCTCTGCTCTGAGGCAGAGGGTTGGAAACGGTGTCTTCTGCTCTGACCATGGAAGAGACGTGGAAAGCCGCCAGGGAAAGCCACCAGAGAACAAAAGCCCCCAAAACTGATTCCCACTAAGCCCATCCCCCGCCACAGGGGCGCAGGGCAACTCCTGCTGAACAGGGTTGCCTGAGTAACAGCACGGCAGGCCCCTCCCGCAGAAGGCAGTCTGGGAAAACAAGAGGCCAACAACCCTAAGGTCCCAAGAAAACAGGTGCATCTTGCTGGGGTTCTGGTCAATAATTTGGACTCTATACATTCCCTCAAACACCCATCAACAGAATGACTAGGAGGAGAAGCCCCCCCAAATAGAAAAGACTCAGAGATTATGACTTATGCTGCAGATTTACAAATGGATGCAGATATAACCAAGATGTCGGAGATGGAATTCAGGCTAGCAATTGTGAAGACAATGGCTAGAATGGAGAAATCAATTAATGGCAACATAGAGTCTCTAAGGGCAGAAATAAAAGGTGAATTGGCAGAACTTAAAAATGCTATCAATGTGGGGCGCCTGGGTGGCTCAGTCATTAAGCGTCTGCCTTCGGCTCAGGTCATGATCCCAGCATCCTGGGATCGAGTCCCACATCGGGCTCCCTGCTCAGCGGGAAGCCTGCTTCTCCCTCGCCCATTCCCCCCTGCTTGTGTTCCTGCTCTCTCTGTCTCTGTCAAATAAATAAATAAAATCTTTAAAAAAAAAATGCTATTAATGAGATCCAATCCAATCTAGATAATCTAGGCTAGGGTAACTGAGGCAGAAGAGAGAATAAGCGACCTGGAAGACAATATAATAGATAAAAAGGGAAAAGAGGAGGCCAGGTAAAAACAACTCAGAATCCATGAAAATAGAATCAGAGAAATAAGTGACACCATGAAGCACTCCAATGTCAGAATAATTGGAATCCCGGAGGGAGTGGAGAGAGAGAGAGGACTAGAAGATGTATTTGAGCAAATTGTAGCTGAGAACTTCACTAATCTGCGGAATGAAACAAACATTCGAGTCCTAGAAGCAGAGAGGACCCCTCCCAAGATCAAGGAAAACAGGCCAACACCCGGGCATGTAATAGTAAAACTTGCAAATCTTAGAACCAAGGAAACCATCTTAAGGGCAGTTAGGGGGAAGAGATTCCTTATGTACAGAGGGAGGAACATCAGAATAATGTCAGACCTATCCACAGAGACCTGGCAAGCCAGAAAGGCCTGGCAAGACATATTCAGGGTACTAAATGAGAATAACATGCAGCAAAGAATACTTTATCTGGCAAGGCTTCCATTTAGAATGGATGGAGAGATGCAGGGCTTCCATGACCGGCAGAAACTGAAAGAATATGTGACCACTAAGCCGGCCCTGCAAGAAATATTAAGCGGGGTTCTATAAAAGGAGAGAGACCCCAAGAGTGATATACAACAGAAATTTACAGGGACAATCTATAAAAACAACATCTTCACAGGCAACATTATGACAATTAATTCATATCTTTCAGTAATCACTCTCAACGTGAATGGCCTAAATGCTCCCATAAAATGTCACAGGGTTGCAGATTGGATAAAAAGACAGGACCCATCCATATGCTGTCTACAAGAGACTCATTTTGAACCTAAAGATACATCCAGACTGATAGTGAAGGGATGGAGATCCATCTTCCATGCCAGCAGAACTCAAAAGAAAGCTGGGGTAGCAATTCTTATATCAGACAAATTAGATTTTAAACTAAAGTCTATAATAAGAGACACAGAAGGACACTATATCATTCTTAAAGGGTCTATCCAACAAGAAGATCTAACAATTGTAAATATCTATGCCCCCAACATGGGAGAAGCCATCTATATAAGCCAACTGTTAACCAAAATAAAGAGTCCTATTGATAACAATATGTTAATTGTAGGAGACCTCAATACTCCACTCTCAGCAATGGACAGATCATCTAAGCAGAAAATCAACAAGGAAACAAGAGCTTTGAATGATACATTGGACCAGATGGACCTCATAGATATTTACAGAACATTCCACCCTAAAACAACAGAATACTCATTCTTCTCGAGTGCACATGAAACTTTCTCCAGAATAGACCACATACTGGGTCACAAATCAGGTCTCAACTGATACCAAAAGATTGAGATTATTCCCTGCATATTCTCAGACCACAATGCTCTAAAACTGGAACTCAATCACAAGAAAAAATGTGGCATAAATTCAAACACTTGGAAGCTAAAGACCACTCTGTTCAAGAATGTTTGGGTCAACCAGGAAATCAAAGAAGAACTTAAACAATTCATGGAAATCAATGAGAACGAAAACACATCGGTCCAAAACCTATGGGATACTGCAAAGGCGGTCCTAAGGGGGAAATACATAGCCATCCAAGCCTCACTCAAAAAAATAGAAAAATCCCGAATTCACCAACTAACTCTACACCTTAAAGAACTAGAGAAAAAGCAACAAACGACGCCTAAGCCATGCATTAGAAGAGAAATAATTAAAATTAGAGCAGAAATCAATGAATTAGAAACCAGAAACACAGTAGATCAGATCAACGAAACTAGAAGTTGGTTCTTTGAAAGAATTAATAAGATCGATAAACCACTGGCCAGACTTATCCAAAAGAAAAGAGAAAGGAGAGGGGGAGGAGCAAGATGGCGGAGGAGTAGGAGACCTGGATTTCGTCTCCTCTCAGGAATTCAGCTGGATAGGGATCAAACTATTCTGAACACCTACAAACTCAACAGGAGATCGAAGAAAAGAATAGCAACAACTCTCTGAACAGAAAAGCGACCACTTTCTGGAAGGTAGGACCTGCGGAGAAGTGAATCCGAGGCGATATTCGGGAGGATAGACGGCGGGGGAGGGGCCTCCGTCGGCTGCTTCTGGCAAGTGATAGAGCCACGGAACACAAAATCGGAACTTTTAGAAGTCGGCTCTGCTGAGGGACGTTACTCCGGTGGCTAAGCGGGGGGTGGAACCCTTGTGGGACAGTGTGGTCTCAGGACCCTCGGGGTCACAGAAGGACTGGGGGTGCCTGAGTGCGGCAGAGCTCCCACGTATTGGAGCAGGGAAGCCGGCTGCAGAGACGGAGCCCAGGCGCAGGCTCTCAGCTCGGGGTTGCCATAAACCGTGATCCGCGGCACAGTCGGGCCACTGCTCCTCCAGCAGGGACCCGACAAGCGGCAGATCCGGGGAGACTCACCTTCTTCCCCCGGGAGGAGCGGCGCAGGAGCGCACTGCAGGGATCTGCTGGGTTTGGAGACTCCACACGGGGTCGGGTGCCAGAGATAGAAACGCGCGGTCACAGGCCAGGTGAGCACGGACTGCGGCCGGAGACCAGGGAGACGGGAGTGACTGACTGCTTTTCTCTGGGGGCTCACTGAGGAGCAGGACCCCGAGTTCTCGGCTCCTCCGGGGCAGAGACTGGGAGGCCGCCATTTTCACTCTCCGCCTCCAAAGCTGTACGGAAAGCTTGCAGGGAACAAAAGCTCCCGAGAGCAAACCCAAGCAGATTACTTAGCCCGGACCGGCAAGGGCGGGGCAATTCCGCCTCCGGCAAAGACATTTGGAAACCACGGCAACAGGCCCCTCCCCCAGAAGATCAGCGAGAACAGCCAGCCAAGACCAAGTTTACCGATCAATGAGAACGGCAGAACTCCAGCGCTAGGGGAATACTGCACATAGAATTCATGGCTTTTTTTACCACGATTCTTTAGTCTTTCAAAGTTAATTATTTTTTTTAACTGTCTTTTTTTCTTTTTTCTTTTTTCTTTTTTTTTTAATTTTTCTTTTTCCCTTTTTCAACCAACATCTTATCAATCCCTTTTTTAAAAAACATTTTTATTTTTCATTTTTAGAGTCATATTCTATCCCTTCATAGTAGTTACCCGTATTTTTGGCATATATATATAAGTTGTTCTCTCTTTAAAATTTTGAGATAGTTTCTTCTAACAGATCAAATATACTCTAAATCTCTAGTGTATGGTTTTTTTCTACTCCCCTGCGTGATCACATTCTCTCCCCCCCTTTTTTTTTAAATCCTCTTCTTTCTTTTTTCAAACAACTTATCAATTCCTTTTATAAAATTTTTTATAATTTCCATCTTTACAGTCATATTCCATCCCTTCATCATATCAACCCTTATTTTTGTACATATATAAGTTTTTCTTTCTTTAAAATTTTGGGAGGCACTTTCTTTTAACAGACCAAAATACACCCAATATCTAGTGTGTGGCACTGATCTATAAACCAGCCTGATCATATTTGATCACATTCTGTTTTTGTTTTGTTTTGTTTTGTTCTGTTTCTGTTTTTGTTTATTTTTATCTTTATCTTTTTCTTTTTTCTCTCTTTCCCTTTCTTTTCCCACTGCTTCAGGTCTTTTCTGATTTGTTTAGAGTATATTTTCTGGGGACGTTGTTACCCTGCTAGCATTTTGTTCTCTCATTAATCTATTCTCCTCTGGACAAAATGACAAGACGGAAAAAATCACCTCAACAAAAAGAACAAGAGGTAGTACCGACTGCCAGGGACCTACTCAATACGGACATTAGTACGATGTCAGATCTAGAGTTCAGAATCATCACTTTAAAGATACTAGTTGGGCTTGAAAAAAGCATGGAAGTTATTAGAGAAACCCTTTCTGGAGAAGTAAAAGAACTAAATCTAACCAAGTAGAAATCAAAAAGGCTATTAATGAGGTGCAATCAAATATGGGGGCGCTAACTGCTAGGATAAATGAGGCAGAAGAGAGAATAAGTGATATAGAAGACCAAATGATGGAAAATAAAGAAGCTGAGAAAAAGAGAGATAAACAACTACTGGATCACGAGGGCAGAATTCGAGAGATAAGCGATACCATAAGACGAAACAACATTAGAATAATTGGGATCCCAGAAGAAGAAGAAAGAGAGAGGGGGCAGAAGGTATATTGGAGCAAATTATAGCAGAGAACTTCCCTAA